>NC_041407.2:98181347-98481347 GCF_900747795.2 Erpetoichthys calabaricus | reverse complement strand
CGTGCGAAAAGATAATTTCCCCTCAGGGATTAACCAAGTATATCCAAAAAATATATACAGTATGTGCATTAAAATGTACATCAATATTAGTACACCCTCAGTACACCTCTTTGATCACGTGATCCTATTGTCACTGGACAACTGGTACGGAAATGGGGTAAGGAGGGCAAATTTGTGCTTTCTTCTGAATAAAATAAAGTTACATACTTAAATCCATTGTTGTGCAGAGTGACGACGCACTGCATGTCAGCTGGAAATGAAAGTAAGAATTTCACTCTACTCCATACACATGACTATACTACTACTACTACTACTACTACTACTACTACTACTACTACTACTACTACTACTACTACTACTGGTGAAAAATAAGTTAGCAAATCAGTACTTCAGTCGAAAAGTAACTAACAGGCCAGAATTCCTTGGTGAACAAGTCCAGATCCTTTGTGGGTACCATTTGGAACTCACTACATCTTCTAGACTGATCACACCACCAACCCACCTTTGTAGTGACCACTAGAATGTCATCTTCTAGACTGATAGCAGCTTCACTCTGGAAGCAGAAGGGAGTGCTTGCTCCACGCACTTGCCCATTGCTGTCAACATAACAGAATTGATAAAATTCACCATCTTCTTTGGGCAGATAGTAAGCTGCAAAAAAAGGAAACAAAAGAAGACCGGGTTCAAAAAGCAATTCTCAGAGGACCAAAACTTTTCCCTGTGCCTTGTGGATCAAGACATGGCAGAAGCAGGGCCAAATTAGGCGGACAGATTAAAGGAGCACAGCTTTTTCAGTTCAAGGAAAAGAAGATTAAGCGGGTACATGATTGAAGTGTTTAAAATCATGAAGAGAATTAGTAGGGTGGATTGAGACTGTGACTTTAAAATTTGTTCATCAAGAACACGGGGACACAGTTGGATAGTTGTTAAGGGGAAATTTCGCACAAACATTAGGAAGTGTTTCTTCACACAGAGAATCATAGACACATGGAATAAGTGACCGAGTAGTGTGGTAGACAGGAGGACTTTAGGGGCCTTCAAAACTCGACTTGATGTTATTTTAGACTAATTAAGTGGATAGGACTGGCAAACTTTGTTGGGCTGAATGGCCTGTTCTCACCTAGATTGTTCTAATGTCCTGAAATAATATATATATATATTTTAGCCTTCAATGAACCTGCTTTGGTCACAATAATCAGACTGCAGATTATGCACTAGCATTTAGAGGATCTTACCCTAGACAATTTTGAGAGTGGCACAGGATAAGAATGGGTATTGTGTTCACAAAAACAATAGGCCTTGAAGATGTAGGGCAGGTCAGAAAACAACTTCAATTTCTGGAACTAATGTTCATTTCAACCTCTTGCATTCGAAGAAACTTCTTTAACTTTACCTTTTTAACCTAATGTACTGTTATGGTTCTTATACTATAGTTTTTTTCCTACAGCATTTTCAGTGCATGGCTATTTACTCCTTCTGCTCTCTTCAGACAGTCCATTTGTAATGAAGACCACCGATTATGGCACCTTCCACTTACATCCCCCATAAAACGATGGCTTGAACTGGTACTTCAGTGCAGACTGGGCTTATAGTACATATTGCAGTGACCCTGGTGCTGGATCTGAGAGGAACAAGTTCTTCAGAAGGCTACAGACTGTAGAGGAGGCAAGAAAGCCTGGAGAAAATAGCTATATAAGAAGCCCAGGAACAGCACTTGTTTTAGGCCCATCCAGCACTGAGCACTTTATTACACATCTCTGTGCTTCAGAGGACTATTGGCCTGTGAGACTGACTGCAGCAGAGCCAAAGACAGACCCTGGCATTAGGTTGGCTGAAGGAACCAGGGGAAAAGTGTGGTAGTCCAGTTGCCTCTGACAGTGGGAAAGCAGAGTGATGCAGTGCCAGATGAAGCGTGTTTATGCACAGGTCGAGGGGCTGAAACAGCTGGAAGTGCATGGTGTCACCGAAGACCTGGCGATATGGTGGTGGCACCCTGAAGAAACCCAAGGTTTCCCCTTCACTATGTATAATGGGATTGTGGTGGATGTTACAATTGGTTGTTTTATTAATCTGCTTCTATGGGATTGCTTGCAATGTGCTTATTTTAATGCTTCTTTGTACAGCACTTTGGCACAACCTCCTTTGTTTTAAATGTGCTTTTAAAAATAAATAATCTAATCTAGTCTAATCTTCAGGGGCATACGAGTGGTCTGACGTAAGGTGGCTGAATCCATTCCTCCTTCTCTCACAGCCCCCCTTCCCCAGGTCATTAAAATATATATTGTTAGACAGGCCACTCTGCAGCTCATATACACCAGCCAATGCTATTGACATGTTAACAGAGAATGACAAATTACTCAGTTTGGGGTGCAATCCCCAAATTAGCAAGTGAGGCTTTGTATTTTCATTTTCGCAGATGAAAAAGAGATAGTAATGAACAGCACAGGTGACTTTGCAATTTAGGTTAGGACTGAAATAGGTGTTGGCCTTACAGTCTTATGAAGGAGAGGCTACCAAGTTTAAAGGGATGCTCAGGAGAAGAAACAAATAAGTTTAAAGTCAAAATGAAAGAACAGTCCAAATTCAGACTAGAAACAAAAAGGGCCTTGAAGAACCATTGGAAGATAAAAGATTTATTTTTAGAAGCTCCACGGAGCACAAAAAGGAGTTGCCTGAGAAGGCAAAGCAATCCAAAGCAAACACAGCTGCAATACAGAATCTCAACGCAGAGTCAAGGCCCAGCATAAAATACAGAACTCACCAAAAACTCCCTAGCAAATTCAAAAAGAACGTCCAGGAATTATGGAAGGCCCTCCAATGTATAGGGCAGAGGGCAGTCCTGGTGGTGATTGGCAGGTGGTCCCGCCTCTTGGGGAACCACCCCCTAAAACACATGGTACATAACACTGGCTACATAAAAACATTGACAAAAACAAAAATAAAGAATTACTATTATGTAGACAAATTAAAGAATCAAAAATAAAAGAGAGACACTAAACATGAACTTGAATCACAGCCACAGAAGGAACCTTGACTGAGATATGACATCGGTATTGGGTTATTCACGACATAAAAGCACTTCACTTGTATATTTATGTGTTTTTTGCCTAAAAGGTTTGCTCCAGTTTGTGGGAGGTCTGCTTGATAGCCAACGCATGCATTACGTAATTGCACGGCTAGATTAACCATTAACGCAAAAGATGTACGTGCTTAGGACAAAGGGAAGGGGAACACCACAGAAATTTTCCATTGCCGGATTTACCATATGGTGCAAAAATACAAATGGTGCAACTGAACCAAAAGAGGTTGTGTCGAGACTTTTTGGAAGATTTTTTCAAAATCCCGTGAGTTGAGACCTTGGCCATGACCTCTCACCTCTCATTCGTGTAAATGCTTTTGACAGACACATTTTCTGCTCTCTCACCTCTCATAAATGTAAATGTTTTCCTCACTTTAAGTTCCCAATTAAAGAAGACGTATTATTTCCAAATCTTATTGAAGAATTTCATCACGAAGGGTTATCAACAGGAAAAATGAGTACACGGGCAATCCTAGCACCGAGAAACGATGAAGTCAAACGAATTAACACCAAAAATGATGATCGGTTACACGGCAAATTCGTTAAATCCGTATCAATAGACTATGCTGAAACAGTTGGTGGTGATCGTGCAGAAGATGAAAACATCAACACACAATATCCTGTATCTATAACCATTAACACTGTCCGGTCTTCCACCACACGAATTACTGTAGAAATAAGAATGTATCCAGGAAAGGTAATGTAGTACATCTTCCATGGATAACATTATACACAAAGGATATCTTGATATGCCATTCGTATTACAACATTAACAGTTTCCTGTTAGAACAGCAAATTTTGCAAAGACAATTAACAAATCTCTGAGCGAAACATTCAAAAAAGTCATTTTATTTAATAGACGGAAAGAAACGAAATTCAATCACGGGCAGGTATATGTTGCATTGTCATAATGAAAGTCCAAACACAGAATCAAAATTCAATGAGATATTGACAAAAATTTAATTAAAAAAATTGTTTTCAATCAAGTTTTACAGTAAAAGTGCAAATTTAAAAAGTATTTGTGTGTTAATTTCAAAGCCAAACAGAACAAAATCGTATTATGCAACGAATAACTCTAACGCAACATGAAACATAATTTACTTTCAAATTATGACGTTTTACTCTTTTTTAATATGGTTAATTACTCGCTGTAATGTAAAATACTTCTATTATGCATATGTAACAATTCCCATGAAAATAAAAATCTTTTTAAATTGTACATCTGCAAATCCATACACGAGCGACAGAACCGCAAAGAGGCGAACGCATAGCGCAGCAGGGGGTTTGGTGAGCGAAGCGAGCAGGGGGCAAATCCCCCTAATACATATATAATCTCTGTTTATTAAGAATTTCAAAAACAAATGACATAATTTTTTTTTACATGGTCACCTTCGTTTGTGATGCAATTTTCCCAGCGTCATACCAACTTTTTAATGCCCAATTACTACTCCTCTCGCCTTCACTGTTTCCAACGAAAATATAAAAGTGTGAAAACTTTTTGAACATCCCTCGTTTTATATATATATATATATATATATATATATATATACACATACAGTATATATTATATTAATAAAAACAGTAATAATAGAGGTTAATGATATATGTTAGTCTTGGGAATACAACAAAATTAGAATCTGGCAACTGCCACACGGTCCACTGCGGCTCATGTGATCATTCTTGTCTTGGTTACATCGGTTGTCCCGTTCATTTACCCACTGGGAGTGAGTGCAGCTCATATACATGGGGACACAAAAATCTTTTAAGTGCTTAGGGCCTCTAAAGGTCTTAATCTGGCTCTGCATAAGTGAAGCAGAAATGTTGCCTATGACAGTAAGTTGTACCAAAGTACATTATTTTTAAATGTATGTCTATAAGAAAAAAATTAAGATATTAAAAATTGACATTATAAAGAATAATCAATCTCTCCCACCAATACTATCACAAATTACTTTTCTGGGGAGTCTGCGCTCACTTACTGAGGATGAGACCTTTGAAACCCCATATTTTGGATCATGACAATAACCATCCCAATAAGTGAAGACCATCCTCAAGACACACATTTGTTTTCCATGAAAAAGCCTCTGAAGTCTAAAAATGGAAATGGATGTACTCACCCTCGAAAACTACAGAGAGGACTGCTGGTCTGTTGGTGTCAGACAAGCTCGGAGATGAAGCCCACACAAAGGTGTAGTAATCCCGAGTAGTGGTCCAGCCAACCTGCCAAAACAGAGCAACAACAGTTAAGTAATCCTCAAAGAAGGGAGCCACGGAGTGCTATAAACATACACAATTACTGATTCCATAAATTGCCCTAAGTGGGGCCTTTTAGTTTTCATTTCTAACTCAACTCATTAACCTCTGCCATTCCAATACTCTCATTTTATCTCATCTCATGCTCAAGACCACTTACTGTAATGCAGAGCTGCAGGGGTGCCGAAGCCTATCTTAGCAACAGCAATAATATAGAAAATAATAACTATGAAACACTCTTCTATTATGGGATAGAATTACAGTGTTAAATTCAAAATGTATGTAATTATATTTTCAGAAGCTGTCATTTATGTCAAGAATTGTTAACTTTTAAAGTCTGGGGTCTCCAACTCCAGCCCTGGTGCACTACTGTGACTGCAGGTTTTCAAACTAACCTTTTAGTTAATTACTGACCACTTTTAGTAGCTAATTACATTTTTTCTCCTTTCAGAGGTGACTTTAATTTTCATCGCTCCATAACTCAAAAGCTATAAGGCACAGTGACGTTCACATGTGAGATAATCTACCACAGCAATTCTAATCAAAATCTGAGATGAATTAGTTACATTTTAAAAAACTTTGTGGTGATCCGTTGGAGAACAACCCCATTAAAGAAGATAAAAATGGTTGCCCGGACCTTGTTGCTGGTTGTGAAGGGGCTCCCGATAACAGTTTACACTTCAGGAACCCAAAAATGTAGGCCTCCCACTGCATATAGGAATGTGTTGGTTCCTGAAACCAAAGTTGCCGAAATGGGAAAAGACTTAGACTTGCTAAGATTGTGTAAATTAAGTATGTAATTGAAACATCAATGGAGAAGTCATTAACTGTAATGTGAGGTGGACTTTAGCAAATGCTTCTATCCAAATTGACTTACAAAAGGGGTCAACATAATGAGTAAGAATCATTCTGGGGGACTGTTTGAAAACAAGTACAGTGGAACCTCAGTTTGCGAGTAACTTGGTTTACGAGTGTTTAGCAAGACGAACTAAAATTTTTAATAAATTTTGACTTGATAAACGAGTGAGGTCTTGCAATACGAGTAGTATGTATTCGCTTTGTCTGCTGAGCGTCACGCGATCACAACTGAGCTCATGGTTCTTCTCTCTCTCTCTCACTGCGGGATTGTGGGCAATCGTCTCCTATTCTCCGTCTGAGTCAGCGTGCCTCACTCATATAGTCAACATCCATACGAACGTATACTGTTTACTACAGCATTGTGACTGTGTGTGTGTGTGTGCTGTGACATATGAGTCCCCGTCTTGCACCCCAAAACACGAAGCTGAGTCTCAGTACTTTAGCAACACCAGCTTTATTCAACTTGAAACAGCAACAGCGCAGTTATTTATTGTAGCGGGATCTGCCGCTCTCCTATACACAGACACAGCAGTCAGGCAGGGTCATGGCCAAGTAGTACTGTGCCCTGCACATTTATAATGTTCCTTGTTCCTTGTAACACCCATCGATGGCAGGCGCTTATAGCATGTCCGCGATCGTTTCAGATTCACTTTTATGGCAAACTCCTACAGCGCTGGGAGACTGCGATTGCTTTGGGACGCTCTTCCGTGTGTCATCCCGTTGGGTTGAATTCCACAAGAGTTTAGAAACTCACTCACACCTGCCACGATTATTTTCATAGGTAAAATGCAGGTTAATTTGTTTTATGTATTTTTACTTTATATTTTGTATTAATCGTTTTTATATGAATAGTTTTGGGTTGTGGAACGAATCATCTGAGTTTCCATTATTTCTTATTCACTTTGATATACGAGTGCTTTGGACTGCAAGCATGTTTCCAAAACAAATTTATGCCCGCAAACCGAGGTTCCACTGTACTACACTAAACTGCACCACAATGCTGCCCCAATGGGAGGTGAAGGGTTTCATTTTCTTTGCACAACACTTACACTACCTGTCAAAAGTTTTAGAACACCTTAGTTATTTTCAGTTTTTCTTCAAATTTAATTAAGATGAAATGCAATGAATTACCTAAAATGGTGAAAAAAGTAAGTAGTAAACTACCAGAGATTTAAATGTGAAGTTTATGTTAGCAAAAATCGAAAAAAGAAAATTTCAGAATATTACAAATGGGCCTTCTTCAACCTACAGATGTTCTGCAGCAATTCAAATAAATTAAGCCATCCAAGTTGAACCAAACAATTTGCATAGGAGTCCCAACTTCTATTCATTACTTAAAAACTCTCAGTCTGTCTTAAAGCAGAGATGGAACAGGCTTTGTTACTACATCCTCTGAGGTACTACTTGGACAATATTCCAGTGATGATGGTAAGAAAACAGAAATTAAGAAATGAAATGAGACGGAGCATTATTACACTTAGAAGATTAGGCCTTTCATTCATAGAAAAAAAATCAAAGTGTCAGTGAGTCCATTGCTGTCCTACACAATCCAAAGGCAATTGGAGACGGGAAGAAACTCTGATAGGAAGAGATCTGGCAGACCCAAAGTCACAACCCAATCAGAAGGCACGTTTCTGAGGGTCACCAGCTTGTGTGATCGGCGCCTCACAGCACAACAGCTTCAACTACAGCTTAACAGTGTAGGTCATTTTGCTTGACTTCTCACTACATTCATAATGGCTAACATGGTACAACACCCTAGTACTACAGTGTAGGTCAAAAAAAGCAAGTGTCAGTTTCTATTGCGAAAATGAGACTTTGTGCTGCAGGTTTGACAGGGTCAGTGAAAGTAAGAAAGCCATCCCTTAAATTATAAAATAAGAGTCTAGAAATATTGACTGTGGACTACTAAAGACTGGTAGAAAGTCTTATTGACCGAGGAATCCAGATTTGGAATAACTGGTTCATCACACAGGGTGTTTGTACACCATCAAGTCGGTGAAAGGGTAATTCCTCAGCATGTGACACCAACTGCCAAACACGGAGGAGGAAGTGTGACGGTCTTGGGTTCTCTTGCTTGAGGCAGAGTTGGTGACTTGCACAGAGTGACTGGCATTCTGAATCAAAAGGGTTACAGTTTGGCTGCTATATCAGCAAAAGGTAGCTACTTTGATGAATCAAAATTTTGAATAAAATTTTGTATACTTAAATTATTCTCTGACTTATTTTTTTACTTGCCTCGGTTTATTTGTTCTATGCCTTGATTTCATAAAACATTAAGAAACTAAACTGTGTTCTAAAACTTTTGACCTGTAGTGAATGTCAGAGTCTAATATCACATAACCTCATTGGTGCTCCAGGACAACAGAACACATTTCAGAATTTGAATGGAACAGGTTTGTCAAGTTGAGCAACTCAACGGGATTCCATTCCTGGGCAGAGTGGTTCAGATACGGATGTCGCTCTCAAATGCATATGCAGAAACACAGGTCTTACTGTGTGTTAGCCTGCTGTCATATCAATGCAGCCAAAAGTCAGTGATTAAGGCGTCAGTTATGGAGGTAGAATGCTGGCCGCGCCATACAACACTTGCAACCTGCCCTGCATTAACGCATCCATTTTCAAATTCACTTTGTCTAAGTCATTAATTTTTGCATGGGGCCAAAATTTGTTTTCATATTCTGTGACGATGCGGGTTCGCTCCAGGTTCCCATGCAGCTTCAGGGAGCTCTTGAACCCGACACCGTCGATAATGTCACCGATGAGCTTGGCAGTGAGGCATAACAATGAAACAAGGGGATGGAGTAAAAGTGACAAGTTCTTTTATTAAAACCAACAAAACAAAACAAAACAGTGCCCAAATAAATAAAGTGCGGTGTCTCTCAAATATCCATAAATAATCTATAAAAACGAGTGATGAGTGGAGGTTAAAATGCAGTAGAAAAACTCTTTAAAAAAACAACAAAGTTAAAACAATGGCTGGAAGCTGTCCTTTTTTTTAAAAAACCTGATGCCTTCTCCGTTCAATTGGCAGCTCCCCTGCTTCTCCCATACGGGCCCTGCAACAGGGGTGTAACCCTATCAGAAAGATAGACAGATATTTACTTTATTAATCCCAAGGGGAAATTCACATACTCCAGCAGCAGCATACTGATAAAGAACAATATTAAATTAAAGAGTGATAACAATGCCGATAACAATGCAGGTATACAGACAGACAATAACTTTGTATAATGTTAACGTTTACGCCCCTGGGTGGAATTGAAGTGTCACATAGTGTGGGGGAGGAACGATCTCCTCAGTCTGTCAGTGGAGCAGGACGGTGACAGCAGTCTGTCACCGAGGCTGCTCCTCTGTCTGGAGATGATCCTGTTCAGTGGATGCAGTGGATTCTCCATGATTGACAGGAGTCTGCTCAGCGCCCGTCGCTCTGCCACAGATGTCAAACTGTCCAGCTCCATGCCTACAATAGAGCCTGCCTTCCTTCCTTACCAGTTTGTCCAGGCGTGAGGCGTCCCTCTTCTTTATGCTGCTTCCCCAGCACACCACTGCGTAGAAGACAGTGCTCGCCACAACCATCTGATAGAACATCTGCAGCATCTTATTGCAGATGTTGAAGGACGCCAGTCTTCTAAGGAAGTATAGTCAGCTCTGTCCTTTCTTACACAGAGCATCAGTATTGGCAGTCCAGTCCAATTTATCATCCAGCTGCACTCCCAGGTATTTATAGGTTTGCACCCTCTGCACTATCAGCAGGTGCAGCTGACCTTACTTCTGTCCGGTTGCCTTCCATCCCCTGGCTCCGTACAGCTACCTTACCGGACCGAGACTTGGGTTTTCCAATGGCCAGGTCACTCACGCTGAGGCTCACCCTCCTAAGTCTCCTTGACTCCCGTTGCCTTCTGCAGGGAGTCATCCAAACTGCCGGTCACTCCAGCTCCTAGAAACCATTCAGCTGGAGCGACCACTTCCAACTGCCAATCCTCTAGTGTCGGCCACACACTACAGCGTGTCACTTCTCGCTGTCTCAGAACATCAAGCACTGCACGTCTCGAACCACCCTTACTTAAAAGAAGAGGACGACATGCATCAAGACTCTTTGCAGTGTTGGCTCCTCAGTGGTGGAACGAACTTCCTCTTGCTGTACGAACAGCGGAGACCCTCACTGTCTTCAAACGTCGCCTGAAGACACACTTCTTTCAACAGCACTTGGACTAAAGTCCCCATACTTTTTTTTTTCTACCCTTTTTTTTTCAAAAAAAAAAAACCAAAAAATTTTGTACTAACTTACTATTTTCTTCTAGCAGGGTTTTGTATACAACTTGGTCAGCGGTAACTTGTTTAATGACAGTAGATTTAATCCTAGCCTTAAAGACCGAAGAACAGTCGTAGACTACTAAGCACTGTTGTAAGTCGCTCTGGATAAGAGCGTCTGCTAAATGATGTAAATGTAAATGTAAATGTGAGGGGCTCTCCATTCCAGCTGCCTGCATTTACCAGCAAACCTGCTCTCTTGCTCGCTCCTGTACCAGCTTTCAACGCCTCCAGCCTTCTTCTTCCCTTAACATCCATCCATTTCTTTCCTGTTCCTCTCCTCTCCACTAGCCGCCTCGCACTTCTATAAATTACGGGGACGTGGATCAGCTGTGGCAATCAGCAGATCCCAAGAACAATTATGGATGAGGACGACTCCTCACCTGTGCACTTAAGCGAGAATCACCCGCATCACGAATCACCATGGGAACGGATCCACCACACTTACCACGCCCCTCCCTCTAAGCCGCGAGTGTGGCGATTATTTATTTTAAAAACTGGCCCTTTTGACATGAGCTGTGGACCCGCTATACCACACACTATCTCGGACTACTTCCGAGTTGTGACATTTCACCTTCTTACTTTAGTGCGTCTGTGTGAATTTCCAGTCTGACTTTTCGAAAAAAGGTAAGGTTGTTGTTGATTTATTACTTGGTCTTCAAGAAAAAAAAAAGCAATTAGATAAAAGCATTTTATGTGGAAATAATAAACATATTAAATGTGTTCACTTTGCTCTAAATACAATTTGATCAAAAATGGCATTTTCAAGCTGACCAGGTGTAAATGCCACACGTGCTGGACGGACACTCCAACCAGGAAAGGGAATAGACCTGGATGGAAGAATCAGAAAAGGTGGACAGACAGCCCATTAAAAAGAGAAAAGGTGGATGGAGGTTTTTTACTCCCCCAACATGCCAGATGGCAACAATCCCAGAGTTCATTGCATCATAAGCAACCAGCAGGGCATGCCAGGATATGTAGTCCGGCAGAGCAGCCCTGCCAAGGTCTCTGGGTACCACGAGAGGGCGCTGTAGGGAGACAAGCTCCCTATTATGGACTTCCACGCGACCCGGAAGTGCTTCCATCGGGCAATCGCCCTGGCACCCGGGTCTGTAATAAAAGGGACCGCACTCCCTTATTCAGGCAAGTCGGAGCTGGGTGGTAGACAGGCAACATTTGACTGGAGGAGGGCAGTGCGGTGGTGAGAGACTTATTAGGGAGGAGAGGAAGTGGGTTGTGGGTTGTGCTTTTTGTACCATATTGGAGGTATTTTGGGTTAATAAGCAACCTTTATTTGAACCCGGGACTGTGATTCTGTGTGTCGGGGTTTGGGCTTGCTGACGTCCGGGTGTCCATTACACCTGGTTATAAGTTTTATTTTAAACAATTGACTAAGGTAAAAGGTAAGCATTACATCACAACTCTAATAATTCAAATAGCTTTGCTTTTTTCCAAACTCTTTAATTTGTTTTTCCGATCTGGTAGAGGATTCACGTGGAATTTTCAACCTCGGAAACTCCGATTGAGAGAATGTGAATGCAGCAATAGCCTATCATGGAGCATTATAGCACTCAGATACACAAAATGCCGTTACCCATGTAAACAAATGCACAAAATGGTGACAAAATGACATCAGAGAGATAATTTTAAAAATGTAAACAAACAACTACTACAAAAGCAGAGTATTGTTTTTTGTAAATCTGACAGAAGGCTTTTGTATTTACTGTTTATTTTGCTTTGTAAAGTGCGTTTTGATGGTCTAACGTCCATCAATTGTCTTCATTCTCTCGCCCGATTATAAAATGACTCTCTCTGTCACAGTACTCTGCATATTCGCTCAAGCTGGATGACATCTGGACATATGGGTGCCACTCCAAAGCTTATCATTTCCTCCTGGGATTTCTCTCCACCCTGGAGTATTTCCAGGAGGTCAGGATTTTTTTTTTTTTTTTTTGAAATGTGATCCAAGACAAGGTCTGTTTTCTTTTAAGGCAGGAATGTGGGGTTCTGTGAAAGCAGGCCGCTCAAAGATGAAGGCTACATTCCAACCTTTTCATTTTTAAATGTCCTGCATGCTTTACAGCATCGTGATTTCAAAGCCTGAGGATGTGTGACATTTCCTTAGCCTCTGAATGTCTGTGCAGCTTCTGTTCTTCTCTAAACTCAACTTCTAGTTGGAGGGTATGTCAAACTTGAGGACAGCATTTGCTGATCTCATCACCTGAGGACATCATATTACACAACTTGTAGACTCTGTAACGACTTTCCAGCACAGTTTTATATTTCCACTGTATTTAAATGTACAATTATTTGCTTAGAAGATGCTTTTAATGAATGCAACTTACAAAAGTGGTCTACATAATCAGAGTAAACATCAGTCTGGGGAACTGTTTGAAAGCAGGTATTGCAGGGCAAGGTGACAAATTTGATTGTCAAAAGTGAAGAGCTCAGAACAAAATACAAGCAAGTTATGTACAGTATGACTAGCCGACGCCCGCCATATCATACGGCAGTGTGAGAATAGGAATGGAAAATGGTGAGAAAGGAATTCAGAAATCAAGAAGAAATAAATACTTCTTGAAAGACGCAGTGTGCATGTAGAATTTCCGGGCCAAGCAGGATTACATGTGAAAGTGATAAATAAATCAGGCTTTCCAAATTTACGTACTATGGCCATGGCATCCTGATAGTTTTGTTGCATGTATCTTGGACTTCCTGGAAATGTGGACGGTAATATGATCATTTTACCTACACGTATATTGTTATTTTCAGCGTTTGCTTGCAGTGCGTCTGATAGTCCTTTGTATTGTTCCATGCGCAGATCTTGTTGATCTAATCTGACATAGTTGAGACACGCGCCCTCTGTTTTAACATGCGCATCTACGACGTACTATTGGAATAGTTTGTCGCCAGAGTGCAAAATACTAAATGTATTCCTCATTGCTAATCTGTACGCGTAAAATTGCCATTGAGTAAGCCTTATTCGCTTGGCGGTTCTTTTATGGGGAACATGTTGTAAATCTTTGTGCCAGCCAATGTCTCCATAAGGGAATAAAAGTGGGTAAACCATAGGATCGCAATTCATATTGAGCGTGGAAATCTGTTTACAGGAGTTGCCTATGGGATAGATGCAAATGTCCCTTTTGGCAGGCGGTTCGCCATCTTCGCCGATGAAAATCTCTGCAACATCGGTGTGACATGTCGGGGCATTGTATCGTTGTGAATCCTACCTAGGGGTTTCCTTGAAAACCATTCGTACAGATGCTGTTGGATTGGACTGAGCGATTTCATGCATGTGTTTGTATGATTTAGCGAAGGGGTTGATAGTTCTGAGCATGGAATCTAGCTGGAGAATAAATTTTTGCTGCATACAGAGTTTGCTTTATTATGTTAGCGTACTTCAGTAGCTTGCGCTGTGTCAAAAACATACAACTGTCCATATCCTGGAGAGGCAGAAGTGTTAGCGTATAGTGGAGAGATTTGGTGATACATTTGCCCGTGTATTTTAAAACAGTATGGTTTGTGGCCAGGAGGTTGAGTTATCTGTGCACCCGTGGAAGAAAACACTAGAGAAAAGTTGTATTCTCCAATGTGTTCACGATAATTTTTAGCTTCTGATGTTTGCTGTGTAAGAAGCTGTTGTAAAGACACACGTGGCTCCCGCAAAGGTGGTAAAGCTACTTTACCGCTGTGGCAGCACCTCAAGTTCTTGTTGGATGGATTACGCTCAGCAGGCCAGTATAGTGCATGACATGGAAGAGGAATAGGAATCGAGAAATGCTGTGTCGGCTGCGTGTGGGCGGGACCGGTTTTGAAGTGGTAGCAGGACGAACGAGAAGAGAAATATATATAAGAGATTCCTAGATCATAACAACCTCAGGTAGACAGAAATTCACCAAACAAGAGGGTCTTCAAATGCTTTGTAAACAAATTGAGGGAGTCAAAATATCAAGTGGAGGTGGGAAACTCGTTCCACCAGACAGGAGCTACACATAAAAAGTCTCAACTTAGATTTGTTAACATGCAGTGGCGAGATCATTAGATGCTTAGGAACTACAGAACTGAGTGGTCAAGAAGGAACATAGGACCTCAAAAGTGTCTCCACATACATAGTTGCCGACCCATTTACTACTCTCTACACAAGAATCAATGATCTGAAATTAACATGTGCTGCTACAGGGAACCAGTGGAGTGATCTGAGGAGAGGCGACCCCGCCTCGGCTGATTTAACACCGGATGTGCTGCTGCATCTACAGCAGTGGTTCCCAAACTCGGTCCCCAGGACCGAATGTGGCTGAAGGTTTTTGTTCCAACCAAATTTACAATCGGTGATAATAATCGATAACAACTGATCTCATTTAATTAGCTGGTCTTTTTTACTCTTCTCTTATTCTGCATTCAGAAAAACACAACAGTATGGTTATTACATTTATAAGACATTTAGAAATATTTCTATTTTTTTTGAAAGCTATAAATGCTTAACTCTCTTTCGTTGTTTTCCTATTATTTTCCCCTTTTCCTGTGTAGTTTGCTCCCTTCATTTAACCTTAATAGTGACAATTAATTTAATCCTAATAGTGACAATTGACACAGCATGAAGTTATGGAAAAGAGCAGTGGAAGCTAGGTTAAGAAGTGAGGTGATGATTAGTGAGCAGCAGGATGGTTTCATGCCAAGAAAGAGCACCACAGATGTAATGTTTGCTCTGAGGATGTTGATGGAGAAGTTTAGAGAAGGCCGGAAGGAGTTGCATTGCGTCTTTGTGGACCTGGAGAAAGCAGATGACAGGGTGCCTCAAGAGGAGTTGTGGTATTGTATGAGGAAGTTGGGAGTGGCAGAGAAGTATGTAAGAGTTGTACAGGATATGTACGAGGGAAGTGTGACTGTGGTGAGGTCTGCGGTAGGAGGGACGAAGGTGGAATTACATCAGGGATTGGCTCTGAGCTCTTTCTTATACCCAATGGTGATGGACAGGTTGACAGACGAGATTAGACAGGAGTCCCTGTGGACTGTGATGTTTGCTGATGACATTGTGATCTGTAGCGATAGTAGAGAGCAGGTTGAGGAGACCCTGGAGAGGTGGAGATATGCTCTAGAGAGGAGAGGAATGAAGGTCAGTAGGAACAAGACAGAATACATGTGTGTAAATGAGAGGGAGGTCAGTGGAATGGTGAAGATGTAGGGAGTAGAGTTGGTGAAGGTGGATGAGTTTAAATACTTGGGATGAACAGTACAGAGTAATGGGGATTGTGGAAGAGAAGTAAAAAAGAGAGTGCAGGCAGGGTGGAATGGGTGGAGAAGAGTGTCGGGAGTAATTTGTGACAGACGGGTATCAGCAAGAGTGAAAGGGAAGGTCTGCAGGATGGTAGTGAGACCATCTATGTTATATGGGTTGGAGACGGTGGCACTCACCAGAAATGAGGAGACAGAGCTGGAGGTGGCAGAGTTAATAATGCTAAGATTTGCACTGGGTGTGACGAGGATGGACAGAATTAGAAATGAGGACATTAGAGGGTCAGCTCAAGTTGGACGGTTTGGAGACAAAGTCAGAGAGGTGAGATTGCGTTGGTTTGGACATGTGCAGAGGAGAGATGCTGGGTATATTGGGAGAAGGATGCTAAGGATAGAGCTGCCAGGGAAGAGGAAAAGAGGAAGGCCTAAGTGAAGGTTTATGGATGTGGTGAGAGAGGACATGCAGGTGATGGGTGTAACAGAACAAGATGCAGAGGACAGAAAGATATGGAAAAAGATGATCCGCTGTGGCAACCCCTAACGGGAGCAGCCGAAAGAAGAAGAAGTGACAATTAACAATTAGCAGACACCTGGTATGATGAAAGCTGCAACGACTTCAGCGTTAGACCCACTAATAAGTAAATAATCAATTAAAAAACGAGAACTCCTGAACAAGCACCGTTGGTTTGACTTCGTGTTGCTCATGGAGTCCCGAATGAGGCACATTACCTGCATTGTGAGGAAGCCTCAGTTACGGCACTACGGCCATGTGGCGCGTTTCCCCGAGGGCGATCCTTATTGTTGGGGACCCGAGTGGCTGGACCAGGCCAAGGGGTTGCCCACGTAACACCTGGCTGTGGCAGAGAGAGGGTCATTTCTGGAGGGTGGGACTGGACTGCGTGTCTGCCTGGGGGGATTGCAAACCAGTTGTTTCGTCGTGTAATGGGTGCAGCAACGCACTGTACCAGTGCATGCTCCCCAACTTGACTTGACTTGACTGGACAAGCAGAATGAAAATTATTTTGAAAATGCTGTTAACGACTTAAAAAAAAAAAAACCCTACATATTCCCCATATAACTTCTTATAACATTTTAATAAAAATCTACTAAACTTAGTTTGTAATTTCTACATTAGACTCCAAAACACAGAAACTGGGAAATAATGACTCACTTAATAAGGCTAAGAGTCCAATGAAAAACAGAAGTTGGTTGGAACAAAAACCTGCAGCCACAGTGGGTCCCCAGGACCGAGTTTGGGAACCACTGATCTAGAGCGTCATGATGGTACTTGCTGGTACTACTGCCAGCAGAGAACTGCAGTAGCCCAGACGTGACAAGCCCAAATCCTGGACCAGGAGTTGTGCTGCATATTCTGTCAGACACCGCCTGATCTTGTGAGTCTGAAAGATTGAGAGACCATAGAAATCTGGTCCATGAAGGACAAAGTACCGTGTGTTTGACAGCCATTAAGTAATTAAGGGTGGGGAACTTTAACAAGTGAGATCACTAAAATGAAGCATCAGAATGACAGGTCAGCAATAATTGACTTCAAATTAAGAAATTGAGTTAGAAAAAAAACCTGCAGCTACTGTGGCCCTCCAGGACCGATGCTGCCCACCCATAGACTAGGATTGTGTCATTGTGTATGCCACACTACACGACCTGACATCACTCCACAACTGCCCCCGACACGTTGAGATCATGTAAATGAAGTCTGTGACTGAGCATCATTGTAAAAGTTGTGTAACGTAACAGGACCCCATGTCTCAAATGAAGCTCTATTAGAGTTCTGGGTACACTCAGTCCATCCTTACAGATTTCCCTTCCTTAAATCTTGCTATTTCTTTCGATGCCTCTCCCCCAATCTGAACTGTTAGCACTGTGGTGAGACCACTCAGTTCATCAAACTTCCACTTGATTTGGAAGTTTGACCCAGATTTTCTGAATGATTTTTTGTTGTTAAGAAGTGCCTCTGGTTTTCTGTCATGTGTGAGGAGGAGCAAGGCAGTGCAGTCCTTCTCTGGAATCGTGTGTCAATTTATAGCCAGGAGCAGTTTCCATCTCCCATTTTCTATCAAGATTTCAGGAATGCATACAGCCAAGAGGCTTTGGGACACGTCTATGGCCATCCTTGAGTGGCCCAGCCAAAGCTGAGACATAAACCCCATAGAGCTTACAGTATGTGGACAGACCTGAAGATGGTAGCTTACAGATGCTTCCCATCCAGTCTAATGGAGCTTGAAAGGATCTGCCAGGAAGAAAGGTATAAACTGCCCAAATCCAGGTGTGTAAAACTTGTAGAGTCTTACCAGGAAGACTTAAAGCTGGAACTGCTGCCAAAGGAGCTTTTACAAAGTACTGAACTAAGGGTCGAAAAACTTATATAAATGAGAGTTTCCAGTTTTAAATTTTTCATAAGTGTGCAAACCTTTCGCAAAACATGATTTTGCATTGTTATTATGGATTACTGAATGTAGATTGATGGCTGAAATGGCACATTATCCATTTCAAATTCAATTTACAACACAATAAAGTGTGCAGAAAGTTAAGGGGTCTGAATACTTTCAAAATAAATTGCATATGTCAAGGTGCTCTTTACTTTGGGGTGCGCACACACACCTGGCAAAAACAATCTGTTTCCACATTTACTCAACTTTCATTTTACAGTGCGCTCTCTAAACTCATCCAAAATGACTAGCATTGGTGGAAATACACCACATGTGAAAGGCACTATAATAGAGAGAGAAAGCCCAACATTCACATTTAAATACAGGCTTACCTTGAAGATGCCCACCCAGTCCTTTCGGTGGGGCTGCACCTGATTGGTCAGTCGGTACGTGCAAGAAAGTGGGGAGCCGGGAGGATAGCTGCTCTGTATTTGATCGAATATGACCTGCGAATAAGTGGACACCTCCATAATGTTGGACGTGGGGGGCCTCTCTGTATCGACAGACATGTTGACGAGTATGACTGGAGGAAAAAATAAATAAAAGCACTGTCAAATAATCATCACCATTTATACTCCTAGCTCATAACTAAATCGTTTCCTGGGCAGGGTCCCTTTTAAAAGTACGCGTTTGTGCGCAGGTTTGTTATTTTTACATTAAAAGATTTCAAAACAATTTGTTGTTTACAAGAGAGAAGACGGTCGAGCTGGGTAATGTTTCTATAAAAGATGAAGATAACCAGTATAATACTGGAAAATCCGAATGCCGGAAGTCGGAGCTACCGAACTTCGACAGAAAAGTGAAATGCCAGCCGAGCCTTCTGATATACGAGAAATCAGGACTGGGCATTTTGGACGGAGAACAACTAACCTTCAGCCCAGTCCCACGAGGACACAGTCTAGTGCTGCTCAGTTCGTGTGTCTTGTCGTCCGTTCCAGGAAAACATAAGTGAAGAAAAAAACCTAAATGAAAGTGAAAGCTAGCGCATCCTTACAAAACAGCCTATGACGTGATTTGTTTATCTGAACCTTAAAGACAAACGCAGGCAAATAAATAAATAAATACATACATAAATAAATCAAAATAACCGTGGTGAAAAGGAATTAAACAGTGGGAACATTTTAAAAATGTTCAAATGAAACTGGCTAAACTAATAACTCGTTCTTCTCACAATACATAATGGGAATTGTAGTCGTTTTGTTAGGCCCCGGAATGCCGCGTAACCGTTAGAAAACTACAAATCCCATCACAAGCGTCTATTAAAGCTGGCAGGTGTTCAGAAAGTTATATAAAACTTTCCAGCGCTTGTTACAACCGAGTGTGACGGGGCAAACTTCATCTCGAAATTCTCTTAATTATTTAATAGTTTATGACATAGCCATGGATAATAATAATAATAATAATAATAATAATAATAATGCTTGTTCTTGTTATTTATATAGCGCCTTCCCCATGCTCAAAGCGCTTCACAAATATTCAGAAGGGTACACAAAAATAATAAAAGCACAGAAGAAGATCAGATAGATAGCAACGGATACAAACTAATATCAAACATTAAACGTCAAGTAATATATTAATACATGAAACACAATGTTCTGAATTAGAATAAGAAAAACAAATCAGGAGGAATAAAATATACAGAAATACCAATTGCTAAGGGAAAGCCATGAACAAATAACATTATTTGTGTAAACTAATATGTGGGAATATCAGTGTAGAAGTTTATCCACAAACTTAGATTGAGCTAATTTTTGGTTGATAATTAAGATATTGTGGAATTTTACGCTGCGCAGTGGGTAGCGCTGCTGCCTCGCAGTTAGGAGACCCGGGTTCGCTTCCCGGGTCCTCCCTGCGTGGGTTTCCTCCCACAGTCCAAAGACATGCAGGTTAGGTGCATTGATCCTAAATTGTTGTGTGTGTGTGTGTGTGTGCCCTGCGGTGGGCTGGAGCCGTGCCCGGGGTTTGTTTGGTTGAATGGATGGACTTTTCTGGGATGTCCATGTACAGCAGGGTACGTGAGAAAATGCAGGGTATAATGTGCCCACTCCACATAGTCAGTGCTCAACATGGGACTCAAATCCATGACTGTGAACCCCTGAAGCAGCTGCTATAAACATTTTTATATCTTGATTTCTTTAAAATAAAAAATATATTTTTGTCCTGCCCTGCAGTGGGCTGGTGCCCTGCCCGGGGTTTGTTTCCTGCCTTGCGCCCTGTGTTGGCTGGGATTGGCTCCAGCAGACCCCCGTGACTCTGTAGTTAGGAAATAGCAAGTTGGATAATGGATGGATATTTTTGTCATACCTTATGTAATAACTATATGTCTCACACTGCTAAATTTAAATAGCGCAGTGGGTAGCGCTGCTGCCTCCCAGTTGGGAGACCTGGGGACCTGGGTTTGCTTCCCGGGTCCTCCCTGCGTGGAGTTTGCATGTTCTCCCCGTGTCTGCGTGGGTTTCCTCCGGGCGCTCCGGTTTCCTCCCACTGTCCGAAGACATGCAGGTTAGGTGGATTGGTGATTCTAAATTGGCCCTAGTGTGTGCTTGGTGTGTGGGTGTGTTTGTGTGTGTCCTGTGGTGGGCTGGCACCCTGCCTGGGATTGGTTCCTGCCTTGTGCCCTGTGGTGGCTGGGATTGGCTCCAGCAGACCCCCGTGACCCTGTGTTCGGATTCAGCGGGTTGGGAAATGGATGGATGGATGTTTGGGTTCTCCCTCAGCTAACATTTCGACAAAATGTGCACAGAGTGACTATTGAACTCTAGAGTTAATTTTGCTTCTTAAATACAATAAACTGTTATTAAACAGATCTGTTATATTAAAGCTATTGAAATGAAGGGTTAATGAAAGATTAATCTCTCATTGACAATTTTAGAGTGAGGTAGGGAGGCATGGTGGCGCAGTGGTAGCGCTGCTGCCTTGCAGTCAGGTTCATTTTTTTGAGTTCTCCCTGCATGGAGTTTGCATGTTCTCCCCATGTCTGTGTGGGTTTCCTCCGGATGTGTGTGTGTGTTTACCCTGTGATGGACTGGCATCCTGTCCAGGGTTTGTTCCTGCCTCATGCTCTATAGTTGGGTTAGGCTCCAGCACCCCACACGACCCTGGTCTGGATTAAGCAGGTTAGAAAATGATATGATATAGTGAAATATTTACAGACATAAAAGAAAATAGAAAAACACTATGTGTGCAGCCTCAGGATCTGTTATATACAGTATGTGCACTGCCGCATAATTGAATTGCAGGGTTTGATTAGGCAGCCAAATGCTGTAGCTCCGTAGGTCTGCATTTTTGAGATTTCTTTGGCGTGAGGAGTACTTGAGAGTAACAAAAAAGAAGTTTGGTGTTGCAGAAAAGGGCTGTCCATGATTTTCTTTCAGTCATAATACTTGCCAGAATGGATTGTTCATAAACAAAACAAAACAAAAAAAAATCCACTCAAACTCCTTTTCATGTCCTCTAAATAATGTGGCTAGGCTAGAAGTGAAGATCTTATTACTGTTAGCAACTAACAAATGCAGACCAAAAGAGCCACTGTTGCTTACATCAAATATAACCACTGGCATTATACTGTATGTACAGCATCTAAAACATGATGTTTCTTTTTATGGTGCCATTTTACAAAATTGTAAAATATATCAATCAGAATTAATCAAAAAATTACAAATAAGAATATGCTTAAAGCTAGGTAACAATATTAAATATATTACAAGTATTATTAATGCATATCATAGAGACAGCTTTACCTAATATGAGGCGTAAGATCAGGATGAATTCTCCACATACTTCTTTTTCACAAATAGTGCACAGGTATAGTGATTTTCTCAGGGTCACAGGACGAAGCTGGCATCCTGGATAAGCAACGTTAGCTGCAGAATGCTTAGAAAGTACAAAAGACGAGTAACTGCCAGCCTGCCTAAAATAAATGAGAGTCCTAAAAAAAGGCTTCTTGTTTATGCGTTGGAGTTCAGTATTTCCAGCAGCTCTCCAATTCACAGCATTTTCAGATTTGCAGGATTTTAAGTTAAATTCTTTCTCTCCCTCTCACTCTCACCCACACATAATCCTAATGGGTATCTGAAAGAGTGGCATTAGGTACCAAGACAACAGCGAGTAAAGCACAAAGTCGCCTTAATGAAAGGGCTTGTGTATTAGAAAGCCGAAAACAGCATTTCTTCTGAACAGTGTGAATGTTATTGACTGGCACAGATCCTAATATACAATATTAAAATTGCTGATTGTTAGGCCACTATAAAAAAAAAAAATCAGACCTACACTTTTAAAAATATTGGTTCTTGAGTGGCACTCTATGGTTCTTTACTGGGCTGTGTGGTTCCTCCGAACTATTGCTTGACAAAGCACCATTTCAGTCTGAGAAGGGTTCTTTGCATATGAAGCTGGCTGCTTCTTCTTTTGAAAAACTGTCTAATAAAAAAAAAATCATAAATATTTAACCTATGATAGGCTACCAAAGGACACCTAAAGATTAAGAAATCCTGAAATAGGCCTGTGTTATTGTAGGCAGCAAGAGTCCTTTTAATATCCTGACATTATTGTAATGAATTAGCCTATTAATAGCCTGTTATTATATTTAAAATCTGGAACCCATTGGTACTTCACAAATCTGTTACAATCTATTTTCAGTTACTTACTGTATGGAGCCTGTCAAAGTTCTAAATAAATAAAACGTTCTTTCCGGAACCTTTGGGTATCTTGGGAACCAATATGGCATTGCTCTGAAAAACCACTCTGGCACCTTCATTTTTAAAAGTGTACACCCAATATCGTTAATAATTATTGACTAATTTCTAGCTATTTTAACTATCCTTGAGAAAGTTGTTTCTGCGCGGTTTTGTATTAATTGAGAAGCTCTGGTTAGTTTTACTTAATCAGCGCATGCTCCCAACCCACCCTCTCTCTCTCTCTCTCTCTCTCTCTCTCTCTCTCTCTCTCTCTCTCTCTCGCTCTCTCTCTCTTTCTTTGATGCGGATCAGTTCCATTAAACAGGCTTGAAAGTAAGGCTTGGAAATACCCCACTCACTGTCCTTGTACTTATAAATAAAGCTAACAGAAATGCGATGACAGCCCACATCATTACGGTTTTCCTTTTGACATTCTTCTCCGAGTGAAATATTATTAGAAACCTTAATTTCGCAGACACACAGTCACAGGAACTGATAATATGAACATCAAGAGAACATATAAATTACACATTGTGGACACCACACTTTAAAACAAGTGAATTATTTAAGTGTATTTAAGTTCCTGATTTATTTATTTAACGTTTATATAACTTTAGTTATTTAAGATGTATATAACATTTATGTAACTATAATATGCTGTGGTGCAACACTTGTTGTATTTGCATGGGTGTCCTTTCTGAAATCCAGTTTCCTCCTGTACAGTTTTGCTGTTGAGTGAGGCTCGCTTCATGCTGTTCAGTGTTGCCGTTGTTCTGACGATTTGTGCTGCCTTGTCGAAATATGCAATACTTGCAAATATTTATACATGTGAAAATCAAAAACGACGAAATGAACATAAGATTTTTATGTTATTACTCACCACGTTTTTTTTTTTTTCTGGTTGCACAAACCAATCATGTCAGGCTTACAATCACAACTTTACTGGACGAAAAGAACTGAGATTAAAATGGGAAAAGCATTGTCTTAACGTATTGGATACGTTTGCTCCTAATGACTTAAATCACAAATAATAATGTTAGTAGGGTCTGTTTTAGTTAATTTAATTTATTTATTTAAGTAACTTATTCATTGACTGCTGTTTAAGAATAAATGTATACTGCACGTGCGCAGAACAGCTTTGAATCCCATTTTGATAGGTTGCGTGGTTTGACAGAACACCGGCAGTGCCACCGCTTCGGAGGATACAGCACTCATCGCCGTGATCTAATGGAGGGAGCGGCGAATCATCCAATAATAATTTGGCACGTTTTTACAATAAAACATGGTGATTTATTGAAAAATTATTTTTCCCTTTTTCTTTTTGGCATCTGTATCTTCACAGGCAACTACAATTGGTCGCTACATCACTGCCTGGGCTGTGCCCTTGTAAGATTGAATAACAGACGACCTGACACTTAATGTGTGCTTGTTAATAGGCAGACGCTGATGAAGAATACGCAAACGTGTAAGTTGGGTAGTGAGAAATGCCGAGAACAGAGAAAACAGATAATACACAAAACAGTACGGTTCCTGACTCACCATTACATGTAATAGCTCGTCCAACCGAATGCCAGTTGTCAGACAGAGATTTCCAGAGTGGACACCACTTACACTTAAATAAAAGGGACAAAGTGGGTCTTCAGAAGGATGCAAAAGGGAAAATATATTTGGTTCCCAAAATAACTATGCATATGAAGATTATAAAAAGAACCTTGATACATTTATTGATAGGTCCCAAGTGTCATAACTACAAAAAGATGTAAACAGATTTGTAAAAAAATAATGGGTTTCTGATTTTAAACGGACTCTCGCTGTATATGCCATACCAGACTCAGTTCAGCTTTTCTTGATCTCTCAGTACTGTACATTCTTATTCTGTTCATATCCTTTTTCTAAGTCTCAAGAACCAACTCCATATGCAAGGAACCCTTCCCAGAATTAAATGGTTCTTTGTCAGGCAAAGGGACCACACATTATAAAAAAAAAAATAATTCAGGAGACCTTTAGCTAATATGTACATGAATGCATGGCTGCAAGTTGAATATTCAAGTTGAATGATTTTGTTAAACTTTTTGATTTAACATTGCTAAATGCGTTGTGCTGACAGAATAGTAATAGACGTTACTTCAGCTTAGCATTGTAAGTAATTTGAACTCAACTTAAATAATTCACTGATGAAAAAATACAATAAAAAAAACGGGTCTGCTCTTGAGCTTCAAGTGGGTGGAGATGACTTACCCGACGGTACTTGACATTATCCTCCCCTAATCTTAACCATAGTGTAACCAGGCGGAGCTGGAGGTCTGCAGCTAGACTTTATTGGTACCCATAGGCGTCAACCTCCACCTACTCTGACCGCCTTGGAGCCAGCTCCACTTACGTGGAGATTCAGGTTGGAGGTTACGCACTGCAGAGAAAAAAATGTTCTGGTTGGTTGGATGATGTGATTTCTCCCTACCTTCATTTGAAACGGGACTTTTAAGTCTCCGCCCACTTAACACGACTGAATAAGTTCATGGCACGTGACCTGCCCGCTAACCAAAGCTGTCTGTAGTGCTGAGATCGTTAGGCTAGGTAGACTTTATTATCCCAAAGGGAAATTTGTTTGCAGCAAAAAAAAAAATAATAATAAAACTTAAGCACATTCTTATGATTAAACCAATGTTGATGCCAAAATATAACTTGAAAATGCTAAAAAATAATGAATCAACTATGTAAGACAATGTGTGAAATGTCTTAAAATGTATATTCCTATCTATGCTTATGCCACTAAGAGGTGGCACAGTGGCGTGGTGGTGACACTGCAGGTGTCTTAGAGTTAGTTGACCAGGATTCGTGTCCCAGGGGGTACACTCTTACAAATACTTGTTGTTTAATGGCATTTTACGTTTCTTTACTATAGTTTTTGTAGTTCCTCGTAGAAAACATAGTTCCCCTATGGCATCGCTCTGAAGAAGCACTCTGGTACCTTTATTTTTAAGAGTGTAGATGATGCTCACAATATACTTCAGAACAATTCAATTTTGTGTGTGTGTGCTGCCAACTTAAAAACTTAGATTTATAATACATGATAATTAAAAACAGTTTTAAATGTAAAGGAAAAGCTATATCACCTTACTCACTGAAGTGTATTGCATCTACTTAATTTAAACAGAAGTTGGCATAACACGAACGGCTTGGTGCAATGACGTAATTTATTTTATTGACCTGAAACATTATTGTTTAAGAAAATCCAGTAAAGTGCCATTTTTAAATAACTTACTCTATTCATTTATTTATTTATGTATTTATGTGTTCGTATGTTTGCGTAATTTTTTTTGGTTCCCTTGTCACTCTCTTAGTGTCCATTCACGCTTTATTCTGTTGCGGTTTGTTTGCTGGTTCAAAGTTTTGATTATATTTTGCCCCTTTGCTCAAGAAAGCAAGAAACTTAAGCGGCTCTGTAACGGATAAATTAGGGCTTAGTAAATCTGTGAATGTTTTTAAGCTTTGGCAAAACGAGTTAAATTATAAGGAAATATACAGTAATACATTTTAATTATTGCATTGCCGACTTAAACAAAATGGATAAAAACGTGAATGCAATTGTTCAGTTATGCGCTCTGTATAAGTTATAACACATTCATTCTGAAAACAAGAAGAAAGTACTCAAATTAACTGTGATTGTGCATTATTTAAACGCATAATTAAAATAATTACTCAAGCGTTTTTCGTCCAACAACATTTACGTTCCTTTGTCACGACCAAATCCAAGCTTGTGTTCGTTACACGGTATGTCAACCTCAGTATACGCGTGTCGGCTAGTTCAGTACAGTCAGACTGATGCCTGCATTGCGCCAGTGCTGCCAGGATAGGCTTCGGCCTCTTGTATCACTGAAATGGATGAATAGAAATGTAAAAATGCCATGTTATGGCTTTAGTACTAGGGTGTTGTACCGTGTTAGCCATTATGAATGTAGAGAAAAGCCAAGCAAAATGACACCTTTTATTGGCTAACTAGAAAGATTACAATATGCAAGCTTTCGAGGCAACTCAGGCCCCTTCTTCAGGCAAGATGTAATCATTACATCTTGCCTGAAGAAGGGGCCTGAGTTGCCTCGAAAGCTTGCATATTGTAATCTTTCTAGTTAGCCAATAAAAGGTGTCATTTTGCTTGGCTTTTCTCTATGTTATGGCTTGTAATACAATTTGCCTAAATATACAAAGTTCTGAGCTGGGAAAAGGAATGTCAAAATCGTTCATTAAGTTTTTTTTTCTATTGACGAATTTTAATTTCTGTAAAACGGTCGACACAGAATGCCGAAACACAAATAAGAATTAATACTTTTAGAACTGTAAGACTGACAGATAACAGCAACTAAGTGCAACACATAAAAAAGAAAACGTTACTTCGCTGTCCTATAGTAGAAGAATTAAGCAAGGAAATAATTTATTCATCCCTTTTCTGAAAAAGTCTTCCACGACTGCAATTTGTAAATATTTACAACAATTTAAGTTTCCTTCAGAGAATTGCGAAAGACACAGCCCTTGAAGAAGGAATGTGAATGCCTGGCTAGCCCCCCCATTCCACTCTGCTATCTTTTTTTTTTTATTATTCGACGCTTGTCAGGCTGTGGGTTGCCAATGAATTTCTTTCCCGGCAGCGTATCCTCCCGCTCCGCAGTAAAAATGCAACCGCAAACGAATCGTCGTTTAGATGGGACGAAGCGGATTGTTTTATGTTGTCAGGTAATTCTGGATGTCGTAAATCTTCAGACTTTTTGAGGATATTGTCAGTCGCGCATTTATATTGAGAAAAGAATAACTTATTTTTGATTATTTCATGTGAGTTTTACATATTTAGGCGCTGAATTGAAAAATAAAAACCATATTTCTCCATTACGTAATTTTTTTTCTCACAAAACACATCATTTACCTCCCGATTATAGACTATTTATTGTTTTCAGCACTGTAACGACAAATATCAATATTTTATTTTAATGATAATTTGTTTCACTTCAAGTTTTTCTGCTATTATGTTTAAAGCTTTAAGCGCACTCTTGACAAAATTAACTAATTAAGCACCGTTAATATGGAGACTTGAAAGTTCTGTCAATCATAAAGGGTCATAGCAGTCCGACCAATACAAAATTTCCAGATTTTCTCTGTGCGAGACAGCAGAGTCCGAAGGAATAGCCAGCTATAGAACATTAAACAGCTTGGTACAAAACTCATTATCAGACCTACTTGGGGGATCCAGATACTGCGCTTCACTTCTGAAGTGTTTTAATGACGCATTTCGCCAAAGCCCGCAAGGGACTGAGCCAGATTAATGTATTTGTGCCGAATGTTTTTGGATTTGTCTAAGGCTAAGGGCATTTTTGCCAGACTTGATATTAAAAATCTAATTTCAAATGCAGAATTTGATGGTGAGTTGAACGACCTGGAATGAAAGGCTTGGATCATTCAAAGAAGTCATTTCTAAGTTTTTAGGTAATAATAAAGATACGAATTCTAATGTGAAACATTTAAGAAATTCCACTATTAAAAATAATAGATATTTAATGGCATTTTATGGTTCTTTACTGGATTGTGTGGTTGCTTGTAAAACTATTGCTTGACAAAGCGCCGTTTCATCTTGGGAAGGTTTCTTTGGTTCTTTGTGCTTTGTAAAACTTTCTAATTTGAAGAAGAAACAAAAAACGCAAATGTTTAATGTATGATATCCTAACAGGACACTCACAGATTAAGAAAACCTGCCTGTTATTATACGCGACAAGAGACCTTTTAAATATAGGAACCCATTGGTATTTCACAAATCTGATATAATATGTACACCTTAAAGTCTGTTACTGCTCTAAATAAATTCTTTCTGGAACCTTCACTGAGTCTCTTGAATATTGAAAATGGTTCCTATATGGCATGCTTTGAAGAACCACTCCGGGACCTTTATTTTTAAGAGTCCAAGGTGAACACACACACTCACAAACACACACATAAATCAAGGGCCTGCGCTAGAGTCCTTATGAAATCTTGACCCACATGTCTGTTATCTATTTACTTTTTGGATCCGATACGGATCTAAATAAATTAAGGTTCTTTCAGGAACCTTCACGTGGATGGTTCTGCTGGAACCAAATATGGTTCCCTTATACAGTATGTCAATGCTCTGAGGGACCATTCTGGCACATTTATTTTTAAGAGTGGGTAGGTTGCAACACGGGTTTCAAAGTTCTCTTTTTGGAATTGCATTTGTAGTACTAGGGTGTTGTACCGTGTTAGCCATTATGAATGTAGAGAAAAGCCAAGCAAAATGACACCTTTTATTGGCTAACTAAAAAGATTACAATATGCAAGCTTTCGAGGCAACTCAGGCCCCTTCTTCAGGCAAGATGTCAATTGGAATTGCATTTGGAATTTCCCCCTGACAATCTTGGAGCAGCGAGTGAAGAGCACCGTGAAAGATTCCATCAGGATATCCAGGAGATACGAAGGTACCTGGGACACTGGGATGTCAGTATGATGGCAGACAAAATACTGCTGGATGATTCTTCGTTACTCACCACAAAAACTAGACAAATGACGGACCATCAAAAGAAAATACTAAGAAGTGGCAAAACCTAAGTGATATGTGAGTCTAATGTTAATGAATGTTGTTTGTTTTCAAAAAGTTTCCTTACTTTTATATTTTCGTTGGAAACGGTAAAGGTGGGAGGAGTAGTAATTGGGCATTAAAAAGTTGGTACGGCGCTGGGAAAATTGCATTGTAAACGAAGGTATGTATGATATAATTAAAATATAAATTTTATATTTTAAATTCTTAATAAATAGAGTTAAAAAAAAGTGCGGAGACTTTTTGAACGCCCCTCATATATACTGTGTATGTGTGTTTACAAATATTAGATTGCCTAAATAATTTAAAGAAAACAATATTTTAACAATACTGTACTGAATAGACTGTGTAATTTGTTCAATTTTAATTACATTTGTTTTCAATTTTGTAATTACAGTAAGTGTGACGTGAAGGAAAATTCTAATTTTTTTTTGTTGTATTCATAAATACAAATAAAAAAACCTATTCGCAGTTAAAACATTTTTTATTAGTAGAATTTTGCAGATATGTGTCTATATTTTAAACTATTAATAAGAAAATGAATTTTAGTTTAAATGAGTAAATTCTTGAATGGCTTTCGACGGCGCGGCGAGGTAGGTTGTTAGTTGCACAGTTCCCGGTATCAGAGTCCGACTGCAGTGTGCTTGCGCTACCCGCTCAGGTCTGATTTGCCTCGACACATTAAAATGTCCAAAGGCTTCAGATATATGACTGCGCGATATGAGGGGCGCCTGTCATATTTGAAAGTTCAGTTTGTTGGGAACACAATCGTGGGAAGAGGCTTTAGTTCAACAAGGCGGCTAGCATGCAGTATATTATTTAATGTTTGTGGAAAGAGCTAAATGAGAAAATGTAATGTAAAATTAGATTAGTAAATCGAAAGACCCGAAGAGCAGAGCGCTACGAGGACTTTTGAAATGTAGCTTTGATTGTTGGTACTTTTCCAGAAGTTAAGTACTACAGATTGGCTGGCAGAGTATATCGACAATCTACAGAAGACATGCAAATCTTTACAGAGAGACATAACTTTATTTTTCCCCATAAAATGTAGCTTTTTACAAAAGCTCTTTGAATAAATAAATACACAGGTACATAAGTAAATAAACAAATAAATAATTCACACACACTTTGGTCTGAACAAAGAAGAACATTATAGAGAAAGAAAACGTTTGTCTTTTGAAAGTCACAGTGAGGCATTATGCACACTTCTGCTGAATGATTCGTTAATTGAAAGTCCTCAATGTTGGTGTGTTGGAGAGAGGCTGTGCCGCATTGTTCATAATGGCAATCGGTTTTGTTTCAATTATCTCCTTTACTATGTTAACAAATGACAAGAGTGGGCGGAGTTTGATATTTAGGTTTGGGTGGGCTAGGCAAGCCATAAAACTGCATTTTTTTGGAGTTACATCCACACGGATACATGTTTGCAAAATATCACAAGTCACATATCAAAAATTGCTGGTAATATATAAGCTACAATAAAACTTAAAATAACACGTTTAAACGTTTGAAATTCTGAAAAAAAATATATATTAAAATGACAGAAAACCTTTTTTTGTCTGCTTATTGTATTTGTGGCAAAATAAAAACAGTCCTGTTTTTTAATTAAGCTAGAAAATGAATGAATGGCGTTGCTAAAATTGCCCTTGATTTGAGTGTGTGTGTGCGTGTGCGCTTATGTGTTCACTTTGCACTCTTAATAAAAAAGGTGTCATAAAGCATGCGGAACCATTTCCAAAGTGCAAAAGACCCGTACGCGAAGGTTCCAGAAAAAACTTTTATTTATTTCGAACAGTGCTTTATGCATGAATAGATTGTAACCGATTTGTGAAATACCAAAAGGTTCCCGATTTTAAAAGGACTCTTGTTGCATATAATGACAGGCTAATTCCAAGTTTTCTTAATCTGTTGGTGTCCTGCTACTTAGCCTGCCATACATTAAACATTTCAGTTTTTTTCTACATATTATGAAGTTTTTCAAAGCACGAAAAACCAACTTCATATGCAAAAAAACCTTCTCAGAATTAAATAGTGCCGTATTAAGCAAAGGTTCTATGAGGAACCACCCAACCCAGTAAAGAACCATAAAATGACATTAAAAAGCAACATTTTAAGAGTGTGCTGTCGTCCTGTCCAGGGATTGTTCCTGCGTCTTGCACCCGATGAGCTTTCCTTTGTTTAGAAAATGGATAGATTGATGGAAAGTTGAAGAAAGCTTGCAATTTTTATTTACTTCATCAAAGAGAGATTTTTGTTTATTAAATATTTTGTCACGGTGGTTTGTTCTGGTCGCGTTTGCACAAGCAGCACATTTTATCATAAGACGCGGACACACAGATAAACGCGCGCTCGACTTTTTGGTCATTTAAACCGATGCTTGAGGACCCTTTTTACCGACTGGAGCGGCTATGTGACGTGTAAAAGAGGAAAATAATGAATATAAAATATACAAGTTAAAGTAACCCCTCTCAATGTAAATTTGAAACCTTAAAGTAATCCGTGATTTATGTAGTTCAGAATGTTGATTAGTCTAGCGACGTGCAAGCGAAAATTGCTTATAACGGATTTAATAATCACATTCGTTGATTATCAACAGATTTCCATTACAGTGGCAAAATAAATAAATACATAATAAAATGTAAACATTTCAGGAAGAAAACCATCCTTTACTGGGGATTTATTTTAACAACTCACTTCATCCGTTGAGAGGGTCATACCCGGATCCCCCCTAAACTCCACCTATGACCAAAAGCACCAGGGGCCATTATATAGATAAAAAAGGGGGAAGTATAGTTACAGTGGCTGGACTGCAAGGAAACCGTGGTGAATTAGTCATTGAATACGTATGAAATAATACATGTTAGACTTGAGGTTTGTCAAAGTCCTTGTCTCACTTAGAGGTGCACTCCATTGCTCTTTACATCCTGTTAGGGCTCTTTGGATAGAAATCGGCTTAAAAATAATAATTCATTACATTTATATAGCGCTTTTCTCAGCACTCAAAGTGCTATCCACATAGGGAGGAACTGGGAAGCGAACCCACAATCTTCCACAGTCTCCTTACTGCAAAGCAGCAGCACTACCACTGCGCCACCTCCGCCACATACATCATTTAAAACCAGTCGTTACAGTTTGCAATTATAGCAATCTTCCGATTTTATGACAGAAACCTTTTTTCAAAGAAATCCCTATAGCAGTAGGTGAAGTTCCTCCTTTCAGCAGTGAACTGTTGGCTATACGTCCTCATTCCGCTTATATCTGAGTCCCTGAGGACATGTAACTGCAAAGGAATTGTACTCATGTAGCCATCCTGACCTCACTGGGTGGTCTTTGTTTCCAGGTTGCTCTGATTTCCCATGAATCGTTTCCTGGTGGTCATGTTCTGAAACAAGAGATTAAAAAAAAAAAGTTCTGAGACATCTGGAATTCCTTGCCTCTTCTCCCAGCTTGGATATTACAATAGGAGCAAACTGTGGCAGTACTTAACAGAAAGAATTCAATCCTGAAATGGTATGTGTGAAGGATTATGCTTGAGAAAAGGATGGATGATGGTGAAGTGATAAATAAGTGACTGCTGCTGTCTTCTGGAACTGCAGTCCATACTAGCACAGCAGGATATTAATAAAATGGGCCCACCAAATCTCAAAAATTTCTTTCATCCTGCAGTACTAATGTGTTGTACCGTTTTACCCATTGCGGATGTAGAGAGAAGTGTGCCTAACCTCTAAGTCATTGGATGGGATGAAGAAGAAGTAATCCATCCATCCATTTTCCAACCCGCTGAATCCGAACACTGGGTCATGGGGGTCTGCTGGAGCCAATCCCAGCCAACACAGGGCACAAGGCGGTAACCAATCCCGGGCAGGGTGCCAACCCACCGCAGGACACCCACAAACACACCCACACACCAAGCACACACTAGGGCCAAGTTAGAATCGCCAATCCACCTAACCTGCATGTCTTTGGACTGTGGGAGGAAACCGGAGCGCCCGGAGGAAACCCACGCAGACACGGGGAGAACATGCAAACTCCACGCAGGGAGGACCCGGGAAGCGAACCCAGGTCCCCAGGTCTCCCAACTGCGAGGCAGCAGTGCTACCCACTGCGCCACCGTGCTGCCCATCCATCCATCCATCCATCCATTTTCCAACCCACTGAATCCGAACACAGGGTCACGGGGGTCTGCTGGAGCCAATCCCAGCCAACACAGGGCACAAGGCAGGAACCAATCACAGGCAGGGTGCCAATCCACCACACAACAACAACATTTATTTCTATAAAACATTTTCATACAGTACATAAATTGTAGCTGAAAGAACTTTGCAAGATGTCAAAGAAACAGTTATAAATCAAGAAATGCAAATTAAAATTAGATGAGAACAATAATGCAGAAGAAAAATACAAGAAAATAATATACATTTACAGTACATAAGATAGATTTATAATTATTAGAAAAGAAAAAAGACCTTTTAAATATAATTGCTTTCTAAGTCTTGGAAGATTAAACCGATGATAAGGACAAATGGTTGGGAGGACAGAGAAAAAACAAACAAAACTCCAGAGAGGCTGGAGAAAAAAACAAGAATCAAGGTGAAAAGACCACCCAGTCATCTACTGGCTATTCTACTTAACATAAATAATCTTAAGTCAATTTTTATTGACATTTTCAGATTTGTTTTTTTTTTTTTTTTGGCTTTGTCTTACAGTGGGAAGTTGGGATATTCACTTTCATTCAAACATCACAGCCACCTTCTGAGGACTTTGATCAGGTGGTGGTGGTGCAATACACCATCACAGAAAAAAACAGAAAAGAAAACAGAGAAAAGAATGACACAGATTGCAGACTCATTCAAGAATATGCTAATTCTATGCATTTATAGTTTATTAAGAGTAGAACTGAAAAGTGGCTATGAAAAACCTAAATTAAAAAAGTCCGTTTTTAGAAGTTTTTTTTAAAAAACGGTTCACAGTGTTAGCCTGTCGTATCTCAGTTGGCAAAGTATTCCAGATTTTTGGTGCATAACAGCAAAAGGCCGCCTCACCACTTCTTTCATGCTTGGCCCTTGGAATGATAAGCAGACCACCATTAGAAGATCTAAGGTTACAACTTGGAATGTAGGTGTGACAGGAACTCCAGTATATATGAATGAACTCGATTATTTAAAGCTTCATATACCATTAGTTGTATCAGAATAATGCCCACATTTGCACACTTTACTCTTAAACGGCCATCACTCAAAGCCACAAGTATAGGTTGCTCCCACTCCTGTCTCAAATGTAGCCAACTCTAAAGTACTCAGATTGCCTCTGGACCCTGGATGAAAGCCAAGGAGCTTATCTGGTTGGACTAATGAAACTTTAGTTTCCCTAGTGTTAGTAGGGTGGGTGTGGGAAGGTGACCTCTGTTAAAGATACGTCTAGCTCGGGATGAATTTGCCATATAAATAAGTTTGCAGGTCTGTTTCCAGCTTATATAAGGAGAGATTTCTGAATAAATTGACACATTACAGTGCTGGGTAACATTAAACTTACTTTTGTTTGCCAGGTATTGTCTGTGCTCAGTCAATAAAGCTTCTTAGTAAAACCTTTGAAAACAGAACATCCATCCATCCATTTTCCAACCCGCTGAATCCGAACACAGGGTCACGGGGGTCTGCTGGAGCCAATCCCAGCCAACACAGGGCACAAGGCAGGAAACAATCCTGGGCAGGGTGCCAACCCACCGCAGGACACACACAAACACACCCACACACCAAGCACACACTAGGGCCAATTTAGAATCGCCAATCCACCTAACCTGCATGTCTTTGGACTGTGGGAGGAAACCGGAGCGCCCGGAGGAAACCCACGCAGACACGGGGAGAACATGCAAACTCCACGCAGGGAGGACCCGGGAAGCGAACCCAGGTCCCCAGATCTCCCAACTGCGAGGCAGCAGCGCTACCCACTGCGCCACCGTGCCGCCCAGAAAACAGAACATCACCCCTAAAATTGTTTGCATTTTATTTCATTACTGGACCATATTGAATCAAAGGTGAGGACTGAATCTGAAGCCACGCGGCTTAAAATTCAGTCCAACGTCATAAGGCTGTTGTTTTCTGTTCAATGGATGTGATTAAATCAAAATTACAAAATTACTCAAATAGAGATGTGCTATGAAGATGTTGTATGAAAAACATTACGTGAGGTTCTGATGTGAAGTTATGCAGTGATACAGAAATTAAAATATGACATTTTAACCTGTTTCCTTGTATTGGATTTTATGGCCTCACTGTAGCTAGACTGTGTTTTTTGGAAATGGGGTTGGCGAAAAACTGTGGAGAACCCAGTTTAGGGCAACAAAAGTTGTCATATTAAGAAATGTAAGCTAATTTAATGCAAGCTATTAGCTCATGTTAACATATACACGTGCTTCTTAATGTTATTTAACTTTTTAAACTGCTATTATTTTTATGTTGCTATTTTAATATCTAATTTTTAACAATTGACATCTTGTTTGAAATGTGTTGGTTACTTAAAAAAAATTATTTTACATTTGGATTTCTCATAGTTAAACAAAAAGGAAAAAAATCATTTACCCTGGATATGGAGGCTCAAGGGTTGTGTGGGCCATATTGGAGCATCACAAGGAACAGTCCTGTCTCATACACCTCAGACTATAAATACAACACCAGGTCATGTCACTTGCAGAAATTCTCAGATGATACTGCACTTATGGGAGTTATTGATAAAGAAGAATCAGGTGAAGAACTTTGTTTGTTGGTGCAGAAAGAATCATCTACAACGTTAACATCAGCAAAACCAAAGACCTGGTTAATGGCTTTCACCACACTAAAGATCCTCTATGCCAGGTCACTGTTCAGGGAGGGAATGTGGAGGTTGTGAACTGTTACAGGTACTTGGGGGTCCACATCAAGGGAAAGTTGCATTGTTCTCGTAACACAGAGGGTCTATAGAAGAAAGATCAGATCAGACTCATTGTTTTATAAGGCTGCACTCCTTTAATGTGGGTAGTGACATCCTTTAAATTTTTTTACGACTCTGTGGTGGCCACTTGGATTTTGTATGCTATGGTGTGCTGGGCCAGTAACGTCACTTCAAGAGGGGCCCACCGAATCAACAAGATGATTAAGAGGTCAGGTTTGGTTATGGGACACACTTACGGCCCAGTGGAGGTAGTAGCTAAGGACAGAATAAAGACAAAACTGAGTGCTATTATGAACAATGCTGCACGTCCTCTCTCTGCTATAATAACTATGAGGAATTTCAGCCAATGAATTACTCAATAGAAGTGTGTCGAGTAATGGTACAGGGGCTTGTTTATACTAATAATAATAAGCCCACATTATACCTCACTGCTCTTTATATATTTAGCCAAGTCAGAATTTATTTTAGTTTTATTGAATTTTTAGTGATTGTGATGTGTATTTGAGAAGGGTTTTGTCTATTATATAGTGCCTTTTCTATCTATCTATCTATCTATCTATCTATCTATCTATCTATCTATCTATCTATCTATCTATCTATCTATCTATCTATCTATCTATCTATCTATCTATCTATCTATCTATCTATCTATCTATCTATCTATCTATCTATCTATCTATCTAATGCAAGGATGGTATGAATAGCAACAACAAAGGACCAGTGCCCCAACTGGGTTGGAGAATACTATCTCACCCAGCCAGGAGGCCATAATGGATGGACAATGTAATGGAAGAAGCAACCTGATCGGGATGGACAATGATTCCTATCTTAGTTGGTGTAATTGAGGTGTAGTGGGTGGATTGGAACAGTTTATCCCCCAGTACAAGAGGTGGCAGTGCTTCTCTGGTTGGCTCCTAATTTGGACACCAGCAGAGACCTGTAGTCTTGAAGGGCAACCCTGTCAATGTCTGTGGGTGCCTCCAGGGGGTGCTGCCGAAAGAAGCTCTCCCTACTTTGCAGAGCTTCTACCTGACCCAGAAGTGTGTCCCATGGGCTATGCCCTGGTACTGGAAGTACTTCATGGTCTTGTATGAAAGGAGTCACCTCACATCCATTCAAAGAGTCAGAGTTGGGAGATGGAGGACAAAGCTCACCTGGAAGAGTAGAAGGAGAGGAAAGATTAAAACATTAAAGGAATTGCACTTGTGTGAATGCTTAAAAATAACCTGTGTGAAGATATTGAACCCGGGATTTGTGGTGGTGCCCTTGCATTTGGGGCTTAGGGGTTCAGTGGTGCCCCCTACAGGTCAGAATGGTTAATAGAAATTCATGTATTAAATCTTGAATAGCGTTCAGTCTTGGGCAGATTTGTGGTAGATTAAATATATTGTAATAATAATAATAATTCATTACATTTATATAGCGCTTTTCTCAGTACTCAAAGCGCTATCCACACAGGGAGGAACCGGGAAGCGAACCCACAATCTTCCACAGTCTCCTTACTGCAAAGCAGCAGCACTACCACTGCGCATTGTAAGTAATAAAGGATTACATGCAGAAGTAGAAATGTTAGGTATGAATACACTATTTGAGGTCTGAAAATTTAAGGTTCACCTTATCATAAGGATTTAGGAGTCACAGTGGACTAGACACTATCAACTGAAAGAAAGCGTTTAAAAGGCATTAAGAAGGCTAACGCGGTTATATAGTGTACTGATGTGTGGAAAATAAGTCCAAAGAGGTTATACTGTAGCTTTATAACACACTGGAAAGGCCTCATCTGGGGTACTGTGTGCAATTTAGGTCTCTAGCCTACAAAAAGGTCATAGTGGTGCTAGAAAAAGTCCAGAGAAGAGCGACTAGGCTGATTCCAGGACTACAGGGAATAAACTCTGAAGAAAGATTAAACGAGCTGAGCCTTTACAGTTTAAGCAAAAAAGAGATAAAGAGGAGACATGATTGAAGTGTTTAAAATAATGAAGAAATTAGTCCAGTGGATCAAGACTGTGAATTTAAAAAGAGTTCATCAAGAACATGGGGATACAGTTGGAAACTTGTTAAGGGTAAACTTCACACAAACATTAGGAAGTTTTTCCTCACACAGAGGACCATAGACACGTGGAATAAGTGACCAAGTAGGACTTTTGGAACTTTCAAAACTCGACTTGATGTTATTTCGGAGGAATTAACATCAGAGGAAAGTTAATAGGACTGGCAAGCTTTGTGAGCTTTGTGTTCCAGCTTCGGGGATGTTGTTTTTCAGATGCTGGTTTATATGCATATTTTTCTCTCTGATGGTTTAGGATGGCTTGCCATAGACAGGATGCAGGAATGAGCTCTGGAAAGGATGCCAATATTGCAGATTCTGACTTAGATTAAGCAGCCTGAAAAATGTGATGTTATGAATATAAGGACTACAGCCACTACATGTGCAATCACTGACACACCACCCTGGTTTGAGTAACGCAAATGACAGCTCAAATCCATTATAAAACATAGCTTTAACAGTCGGCATTATGGCCCCCTGTGTTAGCTAGCCATTTGCTCATGAGGAAAATCTGTAGACGGTAACATGTGTTGGCAATCCAGATTTCCATAAGAAAAAAAAAAACAAAAAAAAAAACAGTACAATGCCACGGGTCGGGGCTGGTGTCTTTTGATGCATCGTCCTTTTGCTGTTTACAGCCCCCTGGTGCATTTCAAAGCATTTGGGAAGTGTGTGAGGGCTGACTGCACAGCAAGCTACTGCCGGGCTTGTCAGCTGCTTGGAGAAAACATATGGACACTGAGGAGGGGGTGGGTGTGGAGTTAAAGGGGATTGTAGTGCCTTGTGCAAAGCGCCCACGATGCCGCACTCGGAAAAAGAGATTTAGCTAATCTAAGGGAATAACAGAATGACTCCATTCTCGAATTATCTTCTCCAAGATTACCTTGGGGGGCTTAATGTTACTCAGTTAATAAGGTGATAACTCTTTCTGTTTACTGCCTTTCTTACTGAACTGACTGATTGAGCTAACAGCTTTTGAAAATAAAGTTTGTTATAAAAAATGTATAGTATTTAACTGGAGGACTGTTTGATTTGTGATTGCTTTCTATCAGAAAATGTATTTATATACCATTTTATCCCATTAACTAAACAAACAGACTTGATAAACTGAATGGTCTCCTGTTGTTTGTCAAATTTCTTATGTTTTTATTTTATACTTATGTTCTTATTATATATGATGGTCAATTACATTTATTGACTCTCCCGCACAACAAAGGTTTAAACGTAGTCCAAATGCAATGTAAGTAAATTCCACATAATAATTCTCCGTTTTTCCCAATGCATGCTTGGAGCCTTCTTCTTTTCCCACTTAATGTTCCTTCTCTTAGAAGTTTAGGTATTCCCCCCATATTCACATACGTTAGCTTTCTGATTTGCATCTTCTATTAATTACAATGGAGTTTATCCATTCTTGTATATAATGGTGCCAGAGAGTTAAAAACGTGTTGCATGTTGGTTGGTCATGGAGGTATGAATTTAATAAACTCTGCACATGTGCCGGTATTTTTACTATTGCTAATTGACTTTGTGTGTGGTGTACTGTAGCTGCACTCTTAAACATAATGGTGCTAAAGTGGTTCTTCAGAGAGATGCCATAGAGAAACCAGTATTGCTTTTTTTTTCATTCATATTATATTTGAACATGGCAGAAAAAGGCCAATTACAAAAAATTTAATTGAAGTCATATGTGGCAATGAAAGAGTGCGACAGCTAGGGGGGAAAAACTCTGCAGTGTCCCCTTATCCTTGGGGCCGTAAGCACACGCTGATTTTGCTTAATGGCTAATTCCAGGGTTGCATTATAGCCGTATCACATTTGCCAACTTTTCTTGTGATTTTTGATTCGTATTGTTCATTCACATCTTAGCAACTCGGAGGCACTCCTGTAAATGCAATCACCAACTGTGGCATACCCTGCGACTCACTCCAGCGGGTTGATGACTTACCCCGACAAATGTTTGATTTTCTCTTTAATCATTGAGGTGGATCGGTGTAAATGAGAACTGACATAGAATGCAGTGAAGAGTAATAAAAAACACTGGTGTCTTGGACCTCACAAATAGAGGAGAAGGCTTTCTATCTGACATCTCGTGTTTTACATACCACAACATCACGGAAAAAAGAAAAAGGGGTTGAAACTGCAGCTGAACTCACTGTACCTGTCCGTCAGGGGAGCACTTTAGTGGCTGTCAGTAATTAGTTGTGCTGGAAAGTCATCACAAAGTTACAAAAATCAACGTACCAAGTGATTTCCAGTCATTCATAGGGCAATGTCACATAAATTGGCACAGGTTGGTTGATGAGACCAGCAAGAGCAGTCAGAAAGTTTGACATACCCTCTGACTAGATGTTCCAATAATGTGAGTTTGATTTTAGCGGAGCTGCCCTGGCAGTATCTTTAGGCTTGTGTTGCAAGTTTAAACTGACTTATGCAGGCTGAGGGGTGAAGGGTGAAGGAGAAACTCTTAACTAGAAAGTAGACAGTAAACACCAATAAATACAGCCTTGCTAGGTTGTGTAATCAACCAAATAATTCATTTTCAAACCTACTTAATCCAACACAATTCCTTGATTACAAACAATGCTATCTATCTATCTATCTATCTATCTATCTATCTATCTATCTATCTATCTATCTATCTATCTATCTATCTATCTATCTATCTATCTATCTATCTATCTATCTATCTATCTATCTATCATATAGTGCCTTTCATATCTATCTATCTATCTATCTATCTATCTATCTATCTATCTATCTATCTATCTATCTATCATATAGTGCCTTTCATATCTATCTATCTATCTATCTATCTATCTATCTATCTATCTATCTATCTATCTATCTATCTATCTATCTATCATATAGTGCCTTTCATATATCTATCTATCTATCTATCTATCTATCTATCTATCTATCTATCTATCTATCTATCTATCTATCTATCTATCTATCTATCTATCTATCATATAGTGCCTTTCATATCTATCTATCTATCTATCTATCTATCTATCTATCTATCTATCTATCTATCTATCTATCTATCTATCTATCTATCTATCTATCTATCTATCTATCTATCTATCTATCTATCTATCTATCTATCTATTATGGAAATACCTCTATAAGATCATTTACTGGATATTTTAATATAATCACTTACTGGATAATTAAGAACAGAAATTAGAACTTACTATATAATTAAGCACTCATTTTAATCAAGCACTTGTTTTACTATGTGGTTCGCTGCAATCTCACCACCAATATAGTTTAAGAACTGTTAAGCACTGAATTGCACTGAGCCTTAGATAGTTAAAACACATAAAGGTACTTAGATGATGAGTCTTACATGTAACTACTCCGCCAATATAAAATGACATCCTGAAAGCCGATGCCAAAGATGGGAGAAAAATGGAAAACATGGAAAGAAGACATGATTGAAAGTTAAAGTGGGCTTGACTAAAGAATGGTCAGACAGTACTGGTGAAATGCCCTTAGCTGTTGTTCATTAGCTTGAGCAGGAGTGTCTAAGTATCTTATGTATGTTAATTTTTATATAACAACGTCTCCTTGCACAGGAATAGAGGCTTTCTCAAAGCATGGGTTTATCTTTTAATTAAGTCTGACTGGGACGAGAAGGTTTTGGACTGTATTGGGATTATATTTTGTGATGCTATCTATCTATCTATCTATCTATCTATCTATCTATCTATCTATCTATCTATCTATCTATCTATCTATCTATCTATCTATCTATCTATCTATCTATCTATCTATCTATCTATCTATCTATCTCAGCGTTATCACAAGTGGAAAAGTAAAGCAAAAATCCGATTGGTATTTCCGGCAGCATGTTATTAAAAGGTTGTTTAAAATATTAAGGAGTAAGAAGTTAAATGCAGTCACTGAAAGGACTCTTCTGAAGTGGCTTAGCTAAACGAGCGCAATGAGCACATGAAGTGAAGACAGGATTTATGGCTTAAGCTCTGCTACATATCACAGCAGCTGTTTCCACATTGATATATTTCGCTATCTGTCTAGATCTACTTGGGTCTACAAATTAGATTCAGTCTTTCAAGAACATCACTTGTCCTTTTATTAATGGTAAATAATCTGACAGCTAACTAAAGCACGTAATGTTGGGCACCGATGAGACAAATTTACTATTTAAAAGGATTTAGGGGTGACAGATGTTTAAACTAAAATGTACTACATAGAGCACAACATGAAACCATTAAGATGAATGGCTTGTGATTTTGGCAATTAATAACGTTTTTTTACAAGACGGATGGGGCAGCTTGGCCATTGGAAAGTTCAATGCAGAATCGGGGCCCAAAGAGAGCTGCAGGTAAATTGATTTGTCTATTGAATTTTCTGTAGGAATCATTAGGATTAATGGGAGGCGAGGAGGCCAGATTTATATATCCATTTAGCAATAGAAGGAAAAATGACTATTAAATAGTTTGAAATATGAAAGAGTCAGGGAAATGTAAAGAGTTGTAGGAGCTTTATGTGCTGGCAAAGTGTATTAAGTGTGCGCGACACCGGACCTCCTTTTCTTAAAAAGCTTAGTGAGTCCACCCAGTAGAAGATGTGTGGGTGACAAGGAACACCCTGACAAATTAAGGTTAGTGGCAGAACTCAAGAAATAATGTCACAATTTATTATCATTTTTCTTAATGCTTGCTTGGGGAAGCAATTTAAAAATGAAAACCTATTTCTGTGTAGTGTTCCATCTTGAGCTGTAACGAACAACTATTTCCCTATGAATATGAATCATCATCTTCTTCATCACCTTCACCATTAGCTAGCCCTCACAGACATTAATGACTTCCTTCCACAGAGAGTCCAAAGATGTCTGATGAGGCCAGTTTGAGCGTCTCAAACTTTGTCTCGAGTTGGGTAGATGTTTTCTAGGTGGTGTAGGATTTTGTTATTTAATTTGGCAAAGATGTGATATTTAAACCAGTATGGGGAGAAACACACATTAGGCCGTCTACGTTTTTAGTCCGTTTCCAAGTAGGGGTGAGCAGAGGTTTCAGATCTTAATGACTATTCAAGTCCAATTGTATATCAACCAGTCAGACAGATTTGTTCAACGTTCCACAAGAAGGATTTAAGAATGAATTTTGAAACTCCAAGTTGTGTAACAATGCAGGTCGGATGTGTTCCTTCACTTTTCGTGTTATGATGGCAGGTTAAGAGTCAGAGAATAGATCTGAATTCCACAACTAGTCTCAATCAGCGAGTAGTCTGCACATTCACCATTTGTTCACTGACTGGTCTTGGTGTTATTATACTTACCATTTATAATGTTGTACCAATATTCTTTATTGATACAGCATGATATATTTTTTTCAGCAGATAAAAAAGAAAAATCTGTTTTAAAATAGAAGTTAATATAACGCTCTCAGACCCACTTGTCATGGAAATCCAGAATGACATGGGGAGAATGTGCAGACTTCATACAGACAACATCCACACCCTACATTCAGACTCAGGATGCTGGCTAACTAACAACTGTGCCACCATGCCTCTGAGTTAACCTAACTGCCTGCAATAAATCCCCAATTGTTTTCTGATGTCCACACATCCTTTTAGTTCCCAGCCTTCCTTCCTTCCTTCTTTTTTTCCCTGACAGTAACCCATTGTCTTCTGCCAGTCAGCTCACAGCTCACGGCACAAAGGCAGGAGGAAAGAACGATTTATAACCCCTGTGAGGTTTAACTCAACTGCATCTCATGAACCAGACAGATAATGAGTTATCAGGAAGCAGTGCCCTCTAGGGGCCCCTAGAAATATTGCAGTCCTTTGTTTCTACCAACAGGAGCTGTTACCCAGAACTGCTTGTGGGTTTCCTTGTGTGATCTACAGAGTAGAGACCAATGGCACCTCACAATATAAGCATGGCAGCGTGTTAAAGTTGAATAGTGGAAATCATTATTTTTGGACTAGAGACCTCTTTGTAAGTAGCTTCTTCTCCAATGATATCCTGCCCATCCTAGTCACCTTTTAGCATATGTTGGGAGTTGGGAGTAGTGAGTAGTCCTGAGAAATATCTGACATTGAAGTTAGATATAAAAAGAAACTCCACACACCTGACGTTAGTGCTTGGGAAGACTTGCTGTTGGATGTTATGCTGCTCTCTGAGTTGTTTGTCTCTTCTTTCTCTGTTGTCATCTCACACAAGGGAGGTCATTTAGGAGTCTCCCATCCAGACACCTGAGAGTGTCTCTCCAGTCCAGCATGTATGGTGCTATGGAGGATCACAGCATCCAAAGGAACAATGTCTTCAGACAGAGGCAAAAAGTATAAATACAGAATATAAGAGGGATACCCCCATCGACATGAGAGATTTATCTACAAATAAACATATTACCAGAGGCTTAGTGACAGGACAGGCAAGACAGACCATGAATTGGGAAGACAACCATTGTAACGACAATCCTGTGGATACCACCTCTGTGGACACACTACAACGGCACATTCTAAACACCCCCCAATCTCCATTGCAAACGTGTTTGTGATGAACAGTTACATTTTTTAATAACATTAAATGTAATCAGTGCCATTTTTCAATAACTCATGAGAGGATTTCTATGCTAGGAAGTTAAAAGTGAAAAAGATGAACAGGAAGAAGAAAAGAAGCAGGACTGTGGTAAGTAGTGAGCAATCTGCAATGTTGAGTCAATTAAGTACACCCAAGTTAACAGAGTTGGTCTGGAACATACGCACTTTGGAGGACCACATTAGGAACCTGAGAGCAATTAGACAAACCAAAAATTGTTTTGAGCTAAACAATCTGAGCATTTATGATTTGGGGTGCGACTAACCAGGCACCACTGTAGTCGGTGCACAGCCAGTATCAGCGGCACTAATTCATCTACAAGGCACGTGGGCAACAGTGAGATGGGGGTCTTAGGGGGCGAGTGTTGTCTCCTTCCTTCCAACATAAGGCCTGTTAAAGCCCATTGAGGTACTCCTTGTGTGATTTTTGTTCTATACAAAAATCATTAGATTGTATTGTAAAGAGTTAAAATTTAGTCCCTAAGCACCCAGGTCATCAGTTCAGACCAGAAGAGATACTCAGCACTTTTTAGTTATTTTGACATTTTAAAATGTCCCTAGTTTGTGTGTGTGTGTGTGTGTGTGTGTTTGATGGACTGGCATCCTGTCCACGCTAGCTGAGATAGGCTGCAGCACCCCCCTGCACCCCTGTTCAGGACTAAGCAGGTTAGACTGACTGACTGTCTGACGTTATTTCATTTTATTATTGTTGTTTTTATTTTTTCTGTAAAAATGTTGCATTTATTGTGCTGTTTAATTTATATGTTTTTCAAAAAATTTAAATAAAGGAGTTGCATTTATTAAATTTGCCCTGTTAACCTTATGAGTTTAGACTTTATAATTTTACTATATTGTGAGTTGGTGGGTCCAATTGAGTTTTTTCCCTAGGGCCGCCAACATCCCTAAAATTGCCTCTGCATATTACAGTGTGGCCTCTAGAGGGCGTCACTGAGCCCCAAATCCCCAGACACAACTTCATACAGCCAGTCTGGGTTTAGTTTGTATTAACCAAAGTACCTTTCCACAGGTTTTGTTTCCCCAGTCACAACAATACAATCCTTCCTTCCTTCCTTTTTTACTCCTTCTTCTACTCCTCCAGGCGAGTGTTGTCTCCTTCCTCAGAATCCCTAAGTGAATGGCGGTGTCACCTTTTATGCCAGATCATGGAGCACTTCCAGGGTCAGAACACTTCAAGCAAGAAGTACTCCTGGCTCAGAGGGGAGCCTCGAAATTAGGGTGTAACCCTCCCTTGCAGCTCACCAAGTTGGCACCCACAGAAACCCCATAGGACTGCCACCACCCAGCATGTTGTTGGAATTTGCAATCTTAGGGGGATCTATCCGTTATTCCAGCTTACCTGCATGGTAAGGGGATGGGGTTCAACTCAGCCGGAATGCCAGTGTGTCCCTGCCATCCATCACAATTGATATTTATTTATTGGTTTGTAAGAAGATCACAAACAAGTAAAGGAAGTTTTTTTTTAATATGTAAGCAGGTTAAAAACATCTAAAAAAACTGTTTGAACATCTGTAAAAATATTGCAGACATCTATCAATCGAACTTGTTGGGGTCAACTACAGGAAACAATTAACTCCATCTCTCAGTCTCTCTCTCTCTCTATATATATATACAGTATATACAGTTAGGTCCATAAATATTTGGACAGAGACCACTTTTTTCTAATTTTGGTTCTGTACATGACCACAATGAATTTTAAATGAAACAACTCAGATGCAGTTGAAGTGCAGACTTTCAGCTTTAATTCAGTGGTGTGAACAAAACGATTGCATAAAAATGTGAGGCAACTAAAGCATTTCTTTAACACAATCCCTTCATTTCAGGAGCTCAAAAGTAATTGGACAATTTAAATAAATGGAAATAAAATGTTCATTTCTAATACTTGGTTGAAAACCCTTTGCTGGCAATGACAGCCTGAAGTCTTGACCTCATGGACATCACCAGTTGCTGGGTTTCCTCCTTTTTAATGTTCTGCCAGGCCTTTACTGCAGTGGCTTCCAGTTGCTGTTTGTTTGTGGGCCTTTCTGTCTGAAGCTTAGTCTTCAACAAGTGAAATGCCTGCTCAATTGGGTTAAGATCAGGCAACTGACTTGGCCATTCAAGAATTTTCCACTTCTTTGCTTTAATAAACTCCTGGGTTGCTTTGACTGTATGTTTTGGGTCATTGTCCATCTGTATCATGAAACGCCGTCCAATCAATTTGACTGCATTTAGTTGGATTTGAGCAGACAGTATGTCTCTGAACACCTCAGAATTCATTCGGCTGCTTCTGTCCTGTGTCACATCATCAATAAACACTAGTGTCCCAGTGCCACTGGCAGCCACGCACGCCCAAGCCATCACACTGCCTCCACCGTGTTTTACAGATGATGTGGTATGCTTTGGATAATGAGCTGTTCTACGCCTTCTCCATACTTTTTTCTTGCCATCATTCTGGTAGAGGTTGATCTTGGTTTCATCTGTCCAAAGAGTGTTTTTCCAGAACTGTGCTGGATTTTTTAGATGTTCTTTAGCAAAGTCCAATCTAGCCTTTCTATTCTTGAGGCTTATGAGTGGCTTGCACCTTGCAGTTCACCCTCTGTATTTACTTTCATGCAGTCTTCTCTTTATGGTAGACTTGGATATCGATACGCCTACCACCTGGAGAGTGTTGTTCACTTGGTTGGCTGTTGTGAAGGGGTTTCTCTTCACCATGGAAATGATTCTGCAATCATCCACCACTGTTGTCTTCCATGGACGTCCAGGTCTTTTTGCGTTGCTGAGTTCACCAGTGCTTGCTTTCTTTTTCAGGATGTACCAAACTGTAGATTTTGCCACTCGTAATATTGTAGCAATTTCTCGGATGGGTTTTTTCTGTTTTCGCAGCTTAAGGATGGCTTCTTTCACCTGCATGGAGAGCTCCTTTGACCGCATGTTGTCTGTTCACAGCAAAATCTTACACATGCAAGCACCACACCTCAAATCAACTCCAGGCCTTTTATCTGCTTAATTGATAAGGACATAACGACGGACTTGCCCACAACTGCCCATGAAATAGCCTTTGAGTCAATTGTCCAATTACTTTTGAGCCCCTGAAATGAAGGGATTGTGTTAAAGAAATGCTTTAGTTGCCTCACAATTTTATGCAATCGTTTTGTTCACCCCACTGAATTAAAGCTAAAAGTCTGCACTTTAACTGCATCTGAATTGTTTCATTTAAAATTCATTGTGGTAATGTACAGAACCAAAATTAGAAAGAAGTTGTCTCTGTCCAAATATTTATGGACCTAACTGTACATATATCATATATAAACATCTAAGCGTGGAAGTGTGTGTGTCTGTCTATCCGGCCTGGAAGTGAGAGGTGGAGTTGGGGTAAGGTCTCTACCTCAGAGGATGCACAAGCAAGGCCAGCACGTCAGTAAAATGAAACCTCTGAACAAAGAGTCACTTGCTCAGCCACTAATACAGAACCGAGGTGAGCATATTGGCAAAACGTTATCCCTTTTGCTTTTCCTCCCGCCGCTAATACACAAGCAAGGTGAGCATATTGGCAAAACGAAACCTCCAAAGAAAGACAAAGTTGCTTAGCCACTAATACAGAAGTGAGGCGAGCACATCAGCAAAACGAACCCTCCTAGGAGAGAGAAGCCCAGAGTAGTTCCTTTCAGTAGTAGTTCAATTTTTTTGTGACGATTTCAATAGTTTGTAGGACCATGTGGTTTTAACAGCACAGGCTTACACAGCAAGTATATATATATATACTGTATATATATATATATTCACGGCATTCGTAGTCTGTGTCACAATCTGATTATATATTAGCTGACTTGCTGGCCAACCACAAGCGTTACCTACCAGGTAACGCTTGTGGTTGGCCAGCAAGTCTGCTAACATCCGCCACGGTGCCCTCAGTTGTGAGAAGCAGATCATAGAATGGTTGAAATAGTTTACTGTCAAATAATGCAAAGAGTACGTGACACGTGTTTCGCCCTCATTCTGGGCTCATCAGGCATACACACTCTACTGCACTCCCTCTCGAGAATCGAACCTTGGATGTCAGCGCCAGAAGCGATGCCCCTAACGTTGCGCCACGGCGTGTGGTTCGTTTATTTGACAGCATGTAGATTGGGGTAATTACATTCATGGCATTCGTAGTCTGTGTCACAATCTGATTATATGGGTGGTTACCTACCAGGTATATATATATATATATATATATATACTGTACATCTGAAAGAAATGTCAATGAACAGGTTAATAACATCTAGAACAAAACTCTAATTATTTGGATGGGCTGTGTGATAGACTGGTATCTGAGACTGCTGGGATAGGCTCTGGCTCCCTGTGACCTTGAACTGGATTTACTTGGTTTGGAGAATATTATATTACCTTACATATTAGAGATGTCTCTTTGTCTGTCTGTCTGTCTGTCTGTCTATGAGCAGGTTAGAGTTAGTTAAAGAAAAAATAAGCTCTCTCTTATTCTTGCTACAAACACTGAATATGAGTCAGAGACATTTGGAGATTTTATATAAATATGTATTGTAAATTGAAGAGAACAAACAAGGAAAACGTTTTAGTGTCCAGTGGATACTCAATTTAATGTTCAGATGGTTAAATGAAGGAAAGAGAAAAAAAATCAGTTTTCAATCTTGAAACATCCTTAAGCTGTAGAAGGTTTCTTCAGAAGTCGGTTCCACAATGGAGAAGATCTTCCTGTCTGGTCGAAGTTTTTATAGCTTTGGTAGCGGAAGGGGCAGGGGACACACACTTCTTTGAGGTGCGTTGTATGCCCTGGATGTTGGTGAGGACTCTTTGGATTATTGCTGTGTTTTTTGTTGTTTAATGGATTTGACCTACTTATTCTGTTTTTGGACCTCTCTTTGGAATCGTGTACTGGGAACTTGTTTGCCACTGGATTGCCTAATTTTGAAGGCAACTCCTTTTGTGTCTTCAAGAGCTAAACATACAAACGTAGTGAGGCAGCCTGTTGTAGTTATGCACCACAAACCTGGAATTCTTTACCAGTAGAGATACACCAGATTAGCACAGTGGAATTAAAAAAACTCGTAAAGACCTTTTTTTTTTTTATTTGACTTTTTCATAGCTACTGTACTCCTAATGGAATAAGACTTGCATAGAACTGTTATATTCTTCAGGGATTTGCAGTCTTTACTAATCTCTACTTTTCTCTGCTTTCTTTTCCAGTTTCTCTGTCCACCACCAGCTGATCAAAGCCCTGTGCAGACACCTGTGATGCTCGAATGAGGGGCGGATGTTCCTGCTGTCCCTGTGACCCACTCTAGAACAAAGCCTGGAAACAATGAGGAACAACTTAAGGACCTCTATGTTAGGTAGAATGTCCAGTGGGGGCTGGGTGGTCTTTTGGCCTTGGAACCCCTCAAGTTTTGTTTTTGTCTCCAGCTTCTCTGGAGTTTTTTTTTTGTCCTCTTTGCCATTTGACCTTATCATCACACTCATCTTTCGAGACTTAGAATACAATGTTTCGTATTGTCACACACGTGTGTTTAGGAGACAGCTAAAGGGCTTAAATACAGGTAGTTCCATGCCAGACCAAGGGGGGGCGGAGTGCACTAATTTTCCCTCTCGATCTTTTGCAGACCATTCTAGGGAAATCCCACCCGGCTCTGGGGCAGTCACTGACTGACGTCACTTCTGGTTCCGGTCGGGATAACATCACTTCCACTACTGGCCTTTAAAGCTGCCATCTTGCTACCTGGAGATCAGTTCTGTTTTGGACTTGGTTGAATGAACATGTCTATGTTTTTCAATACTTTTTGCAGCCGTAATTGATTAAATTGGTGGCTGCCCCAAACATTCTCGATGTCTTTTGGTCGTTTTTCTGACAGTATTAAACTCTACTTGCCTATTAACTATGTTATGTAACTTCATATTGATTCATCTTTTTTTATTATGCATTCATTATTACTCTTGCCTAATTTAAATTGTTTTTCTTCCTTTGTAAATTTTTATTTGACATCTTGTAAAGCACTTTAAGCTACATTCTGTATATGCAAATGTGCTATAGAAATAAATGTTGTTGTTGTGCTCCTCTGAGAGTCTTTTGTTGAAGAGCATATTGTGAAATCCATCCATCCATTATCCAACCCGCTATATGCTAACTACAGGGTCACGGGGGTCCGCTGGAGCCAATCCCAGCCAACACAGGGCACAAGGCAGGAAACAAACCCCGGGCAGGGCGCCAGCCCACTGCCGGCCATGCACACACACACACACACACACTATGGACAATTTAGAATCGCCAATGCACCTAACCTGCATGTCTTTGGACTGTGGGAGGAAACTGGAGCACCCGGAGGAAACCCACGCAGACACGGGAAGAACATGCAAACTCTGCGCATGGAGGACCCAGGAAGCAAACCCAGGTCTCTTAACTGCAAGGCAGCACTGCTACCCACTGCGCCACCCTATTATGAAATCACTTTTATTTTATAAAGATTCCTCTTTTGTCCCTTTTTGTTGCACAAGCTGAATGTTCATGGACACTTCCTCTTGTGGGATTTTTTTTTTTGTCACAGTGTTTGGGACTTTAAAGTATGTTGGTGGGGTTATGGTGAAGGTGAAGGTCCTGGCTATAACTTTACAGGTCTAAATTAGAGGCCTCCCAGATCCAAATTATAACTCTTGAGACTTGCTACTTTGGGATGAGACCCTTCCTGGCCGACTTTATAGTCTTTTGCAGGCCTCACCTCCCCATCTGGCCATGTCTGAGACTTCATTTCACAACAACATTCAAGACAGATACCAGGGACAGCTTAATTGCACAACTGCTTTTAGGAATCTGAGAGAACACATGTGAGTGGCATAGATGAAACCTGAATTTGATATGAAATGTTTATTTTAGGATTTTTTTTTTTAATGCTAATTTAAGAAAAATAAGAAAACGTGACAATAAAATATCTTCATGATTATTTCTAAAAATGACAAATCTGCCAATCCAAGTCACCTGGGGGCTCATGTATAAACGGTGCGTACGCACATTCCCGCTTTTGTGCTTACGCCATGTTATGGTGTGAGTTCTGCGCACGGCGTTATACACGAGGCCCCTGGTGTGCACCTAAAATGGCACTAAAAGAGTGTGGGCTTATTCACTAGGAAAAGAATTGTATGAGGAAAACGTGTCAGGCTCTCATTTGATTCTCTTTCTCTGTGTAGTAGAGGCAGTTTAGTCTGTCAGGATTTTAATTATCTGCTGCCATGGATCATGCTTAAAAGCAACACACTTGGTGCTGTACTTGTTGCCAACACCTCATCAATCTGGAACAAAGAAGCTCTAACGTTTAATCTCTGCCAGGGGACTTGACACCGGTCTAATTTGCTGGAGTACTACGGTGAGCAAAACAAAGAGAATGCCGTTAAGAAATGCAGAATGATACAGCAGACGGCAGCTACAACCCCTTTGTATGTCTGTTAAAGAGATGCAGTAAACTAATTAAACATGCGCCCTTGGAAAATAAAAAAAAACCTTACCAGACCCCCCCAAGCCCCGACTCCACCACCTCTCTAATCAAGCAGTTCCCAGGTTTCTTGTATCTTGGCAGTTGAATTCGCACCACTGTCCTTTACACTCACCAAACTGGGGAGAAAAAAAAATCATTCTTCTTAATAAGAATTAGGAGAAACATTCAATGTCGATCACTGTTCTTTTTTTTTTTATGAACGAATTCTACATTTGTTTTAAAATTTATAGCCTGTGCTATCAGCCACCTTGAGATCGTGTTCTGAACGCGTGATGGATTATCATGATCAACTTTGAACCACGGGACATTGATTTTTGTGGCTGGCGTGAAAACTAATGAAAAAATATCCATAAAACTAATTGTACAGGACATAACCCGATGTTCAATGTGCGCCTCTGGAGGGAAGAAACATTGACGAAATTAGAATCGTGTTATCCAGGTATGGCGCCGTTTAATGTATAAGCGGGGCATCGTATAGTCGGTGAGCTAACGGGAGGCAGGGAAAGGGCAGATCAAAACCGGTGTTAAAAATACAGCTAAATAAAGGACCAGTGCTCGCATACTCGGCATTTGTGTAAGGATTTGCTTCTGTCATATTGTGCCACCATCTGCGCAAACAAATAATTCAAACAAACTTGATTCAGGTTCAGGGTCGCGATGGGGTGAAGCTCAACCCGGCAGCATTGGGCTCAAGAGTGGAAGCAAAACTGAAAATGGCGCCATGCATCAGCGTAATCTGTCTTTCAGAAAGGCAGCTGCAAAACATTATATTATTCTGAAATAAACTGTAAAAATGCTACAATTCTGTAACACTTATAGGAAAAAAACATGGACAAAGTAAACCGAAACTCGCCGGTAATTCAGTCGTTCCGCACATAAGTTCGGGTGTTTTGGCATCTTTCATTAAAAACAATCAACAGACACCTTCATAACGCTTTGGAATTCAAAACCTGAGGTTGTGGGCTCAATTCCTGCTACTATGTGACTCTGAGCATGTCACTTCACCTGCCTGTGCTCCAACGGGAAAAGAAATGTAAGCAGAACTATCTCAAAATGTTGTAAGTCGCTTTATATAAAGGCGTCGGCCAAATACATACATGTATATCAATGGATTCCGTAATTCAGGCTTGCGCTTTTCCTCGTATATTTCCTGACTTTTTATGCTGATATTGAAATACCAGCCGGGACTGGAAATAAGGCCAGGCTGGCATTCGAACTTCCGTAAAGCTGGCAGACACCACTAAAGAAACCGCGCGTCCTCTTTTCTCAGCTAAGAAATAGACGATCATGGCCGTTTTATAGCGCATCGACTTTTCTACATGTTCTCTATGTGGATATAATGATTAGGGATAACATTAATGATCAATCGACCTATCTGCTGGTCAAAAACTACCTATTATATAGTGCCATTCAATCCTATCTATTTATTTCCAGTATACTGATTACAGACAGTTGTACACATTTTACACCCAAATGCAAATTTATTTTATACTAGTTAAAAACGACCTGGTCTGTTCTATGTGTACCTACACGAAAATCTGGGTATTGCATTTGGACAAATGACGTACAGTACATCTACAATACAGCTCGTGGCATTAAAGGAACTCGCGAAGTTCATTACTGAATTGCTCTATTGTACCCTAAACTTCACACATACAGAAAGCCACCCACACACGCATCCTATCCATACAAGCTCTGATTATGAGTGATGTCAGCACCCCAATCACTCCTCAGTACTCCACGTAGGAACTCATTAGCTTTGGCATGAACAACACAAGGGTGCCACCAGGTATAGCTTGGATCTAAGTCTGTACCTTCGCCCCCTTAGAATAATCTAGGCCAGTGGGTCCCAAACTTGTTCCTATAGGGACCCACTGTGGCTGCAGGTTTTTGTTACAACCAGATTCACAATTGGTGATAATAACTGATAACAACTGATCTCATTTAATTAGCTTGTCTGTTTTACTCTTCTCTTATTCTGCATTCAGAAAAACACAACAGTATGTTTACATTTTACATTTATAAGACATTTAGAAATATTTCTATTTTTTTCTAAAGCTGTAAATGCTTAACTCTCTTTTGTTGTTTTCCTATTATTTTCCCCTTTTCCTGTGTAGTTTGCTTCCTTCATTTAACCCTAATAGTGACAATTAACAACTAGCAGAGCAGACACCCAGAATAATGGAAGCAGCAACGACTTCAGTGTCAGACCCGCTAATTAGTAAATCAATTAAATAACTAGAACACATGGAAAAGCAGAATGAAAATTAGGTTTAAAATATGGTTAAAGACTTAAAAAAACTACATATTCCCCATTTAACTGCTTATTATATTTGAATACAAATCCACCAAACTTAGTTTGTAAATTCTATATTGACTCCAAAACACAGAAACTGGGAAATAAAGACTCACTTAATTAGGCTAAGAGTCCAATGAAAAACAGAAGTTGGTTGGAATAAAAACCTGCAGCCACAGTGGGTCAGCAGGACCGAGTTTGGGAACCACTGATCTAGGCACATACAATAAATGTTCCTGGATATCATCTAGACATAAGCAGGAACCCCAATGCGCTTTCTATACACCACACTCCTTGAAAATGTTTGATTTACGTTTGTACCCTATATACGCAAAAGTAGGGAGTACATTACATTTGAAGATGAAGTAGTCAAATTTCTAATTTTTGAATCACAGATTGAACTACAGTACATATAGCACTGTGGGTGAACAAATTCATCCATCCATTTTCCAACCCGCTGAATCCAAACACAGGGTCTCGGGGGTCTGCTGGAGCCAATCCCAGCCAACACAGGGCACAAGGCAGGAACCAATCCCGGGCAGGGTGCCAACCCACCGCAGGTTGGTGAACAAATTAAACTACAAAAATAAACTGCATAATATTTAAATATAAATTGAGAAATTTAACTTTATAATTCACTGTAATCTTGTAAAAGTGTCCCCCGTGAAGCTTAGACAATCGATTGACGATCCGGGGGTTGTAATATCCCATGAAGCATCAAGCACCATGAGGAAATAACATATGATCAGCGATCAAATGGTTTGCGGGACTGGAGACTCCTGTGAAGTAATGGGTGCCAGCACGCCTCAAAGCGATGGAACACAATAGACGAGCTTTGCACACAACACTTGCACTGCAGTTCAAAAACAGACGTGCCGCAAAATTGCGACTGCCAGGACCTCCAGCAGGGGAGAGGGGCTGAATGTACGCAGCACGTGCTGCTTCCATTTCAGACCCTTTGTCTCTCACCTCCGGCAAAAATGTCAATCAAATATCGCAATCAGTGACTTTTCACGATCAGGGCTTGCACAGAAATCAGCACTAGACCTCGCCCTTCTCTACAGATCATTGCAAGGTCCAAATTCCATTCTCTTAACTAAAGTTATTTGCCTTTAGGATCTCTCCACCCGCAGCAAGGAAGCCGCGGAAACGAGCTTTTTTACGGCTCATTCGCAGGTGAAAATTGAATGCTTGATTCTTTTTAAGTCATAGAACAAGATTACTCATTAATAACTGACCTAAAAATGATGGGACACAACAAGACACCGACGATTAAGTCGGACAACGCACCTCAATCGCGACACAGCCTCCCGCTTTGTTGCACCACCTGAAACAGGAACCCCTTGCCCCTGACACACCTTGATTACGGAGAATAATCTAGAAGACACATGGAGGCGAATATACCTTGGTTAAAAGCATTTACCAAGCAACAATACTTTACTTTCACTGTGAAATGCACCCTAATGAGGCATCCCCCTCGACCCGCTAATCCTGAAAGGAAAAGAAAGTGGCAATAGCTCCTCCACACCAGGTGCCCTGTACGTACTTTATGACTTCAATCACACGATCAATAAAGACAATGTATAACATTTTTTAAAACAAAGTAGTGTATATTAAAATAAAATTAGTAGAAAATAATATAATAGAAAATGTAAATGTGTAGCAAAGGCTGCATATGCAGTATAACAGAAAGGTTGCCCTCTGGCGTTCTAACAAAAAACTGCTGTCTATCAAGGCTTTTAGTACGGCTTGTGATTACGGCGCAAAGACACTAAGGTCCTCGGGCTCTGTCGTCAACAAGTGATGTCTCCTTCAGGGCGGCTGGGCTTTTATAGTCAGGAGAACAGGAGGTAGTTGCCCTCACTGGGCAGGTTCCTCGGTACTGTGGAGACAAAATAAGACAACCCCCCTCTCGGTTGTATTACATACCTGGGACCCTGATTGATGACCCTTTGACACACATGTGTGGCGATATATAAAAATACGCAATATAGCAACAGTGTCAAAATACTGTATGTTGTTGCCCTGAGAAGCTTGTTTAAATCAAGCACTCAAACTGATGTGTGGTCTCTGACATCTCTCTTTCCTGGTCTCTGAATGATGGATTGATGGAGAGACTCCATACTTCTATATCAGTTCCAATTATTACCATGCTTCTTGATGTAGGCTTGAGACCAGATTTCATACCCTTTGACCAGTGCAGTTCCTTTTTAGGAATAACTCAGTCCCCTGTCCTTTGTAAATTTACAAACCTGCTTTCATCTTCCATCTGCATTGCAGAGGTCAGTTTTAAAATGTTTTAAATTGGTGTTTTCATGAGTTTTCTGTGGTTTCTTTTATTTATAGATCGTAAAGTGCCTGGCATTCTGTACCAAGATGGTACACGTAGATAAACAAGAAAGAATGTATAGATATAAAACTGCACTCATTTGTATGTAAAATACAGACATAAATACATACAGACAAAAACTCATCTTTTTAGAAAGACATTTTGTTAAAGTATTCTATAGATTCTTCTGTTTTTTATTATTCTATTTTTACTCTGTAGCACTTTGGGATTGCTAAAATGTAAAGTGCAATATAAGTAAAATTTATTATTATTATTATAAATAGTCCTAAATAATTACGTAATAATTAATTGCATGTCCATCTGAGTTAATAACATGTAAATTGAGGAATATAGAAGCTTGCTTTTTATTATACTGCCTATAGTTCCAGAATTATGATTTTACCCATCCAGGACAAGCTCTAAATTCTTAATATTCTGATAACTGAGAAGTTCTTTATGCTCTTTTGGAGAAGCTACTTTTTAAGGTCTATTTTCTTTAAGTAGCTAATTAATCTTTACTCTAAATAGTAATATTTCGAGCTGGGTGGTACTGTGGCACAATAGTGGAGCTGCTGCTTCACAGTAAGGAGACCAGGGTTCAGGTCCCAGGTCCTCCCTGCAAGGAATTGTCATGTTCTCTCCATGACTGTGTTAGTTTCCTCCCACAGTCCAAAGATGTGCAGGTTAGATGAACTGGTGACACTAAATTGGCCTGTGTGTGTGTGTGTTTGGTGTGTATATATTTGCCCTGTGATGGACTGGCACCCTGTCCAGGGTTTGTTCACTGCCTTTCACCTTATGCTAGCAGGGACAGCTACCATGGTCCCAGCTACCAGTCGGCTACCACCCACCAGTAAAACCAAGTCTGGATTAAGCTGGTTAGAAAATGACATGACATTCAAAGAATGCTTTTAATAGCAAACACATTTACAGTGAAAATAGTACTGAAAATAACAAAAACCTAAAATGAGTTGTGGCGGACCCGGCCGGGATGCCCCTGTGATGGAAGGACCTGGGGAGAGGACAAATTCAGTACAATACCTCCCTCAGAACAGGAGAGGGCAACACCCCTGGCTTACACTTAGGCCATGAGTTTGGAACTTAGATGCTTAACACTGCTAAGGCCTGTGGCCACCACTAGGGGGCGCCTGGACTGCAGCACTTCCGCTCATAGACATATATAGATAGACGCCACATTCATTGTGTTGCCCAGTCGACACGATACGTCAGCGCGTCCACCATATTGTGAGTGGCAAAAGTGCCATTTAAACTAAAACTGGGTTTTCTGATGAAAAAACAATAACGTTTAAAACAGTATCGTTTACATACAACAGACTTTGGCGAACCGTTTAAATGCAATTATTTATATCCATTTATACACTAATAATGGCAATTATTAAATAATAATAATTATTATTATTAAATAATTCCTCCCATATCAGTAACATTTCTCAGACTGCCTTCTTTCATCTCCGAAACATTTCTAGACTAGTCCTGTTCTTATGCAACACAGTACTGAAGTATTGGTTAATGCCTGAGTCACCTCACGTATAGATTATTGTAATGCTATTCTATCTGGCATCCCTCAAAAACTTATCCATTGCTTACAACGTCTTCAAAATTCTGCTGCCAGGATAATAACCTGCTGTTCTAAATCCACTGAACATATTACACCTATTCTTTCTCAACTTCACTGGCTCCCTGTTCACTACTGAATACAATACAAAATACTGCTCTTAGCATTTAAAGCTCTCCACAGTCTTGCTCCCCACTACCTCACTGATCTCCTCCAGACTTACACTCCCGGTCGCTCACTCAGATCCTGTAATTTGAGAGTATTCAGTCTGGCAATATGGTGCAGCCTTAGTTTGTGGAAGACACACACAACTAAAGACATAAGCATGAAATGATGGTTGTCAATTTCAAACTGTGTTTTCTCAATGTGCTCCTTGAGAAAAAACACATCATCTAAACCAATCTCAGCCCGAACAAACTGATTGATCAAAGATCCACTGACAGCTTGTCCTAATGTCGACTGTCGGATAACACGCTCAGCTACTTTGACCACCTTGACTGTACTCTCAGAAGGAATCATCAAACCTCCTTTGTTTTTTTAATGTGAGCAAGTAGTAATTCCAGCACAGCATCTGTTACCAAACTAGCACGGCACACATCACAGGACAGCTTTCTCAAAATCCCGTCTAAGGGCTACCTTGCACTGCTTCCTGAGGAGCATTTCTTTGGGAAACCTTCAGAGTTTGAGAAATGTTAACAGCTAACAACAATCTATATAGTTAGTGACCAAATACGTTTAGCCAAAACGTTGCTTGGAGGCTCACTTGAACACATAAATGCATTGCTTTGCTAGCGATTAGATTAGATTAGATTTTCTAATGGTCAAATATAACCAAAACAATTGTTCAGCCTTACCTATGAAATGTAATGCCCTGGGATCTGGTTTGGAGCGTACAGGTTTGTACAATCCCAAGCAGCACATACGTGAGGCATCTTTATCCATTACTTCACTCCACAGCAGTGCCACTCGCAATATGGCGGCGATGTTGACGTACGATGCTGCTGGTCATGCGGCATCTAGTCTATTCTTCCGCCACACTCTGAAGTGCTGCCAGAAGAGGATCCGGGTGCACCTGAAGCACTTCTGGATACATTATAAAAGAGGCCACCTCAGTCTGTTCGGGTAGCCAGAGTTGGGAGCAGGAAAATAAAGCTTGCTGGAAAAGGAGTGGAGGCAGCAGAGAAAACGAAAGAGAGAGACAATGGGGTCTGAGCAGTATTGCTGTGGGTAACTGTGTACCCTGTGAAGAAATAAACTGTGTGTTGTTTTACACTTGTGCCTGTCTGTGTCCAGGTTTGGGGAGCTGTACAGCCCCGGTATACCACAGAGTAAAAATACTGACAAAGACAGAGATTGATATTGGCCTGTGCTTGATGGAAAGACAAAGTGTATGAAATTTTTGTCAGCTTTCTGACATGCTGCTAGGTTATGAGAAATGTGTTTACATGTAAGAAACACAGAGGTTTTGAGGTAGTTATACTCGCTAATCATGGTATCAGAGAGAAGCATGGTGTGTTAATTAGCAAATACAAGTAAGAATTTCTCTAGCTTACACAGAAGACAGTACCTGTTTTACAAAGTTCATTCAGTTAATCCATCCAGCCATCTGTAAATCCATACTTCCATTACTGAACATGTTTAAGCTAGGAGAAAGGGCAGGAATCTGGACTGAGCGTTCACCCATACATTCTCAGGCCAGTTTAGACTCGCCTGTTAATGCTGCTTGAACATCTGTGTTATGCAGGAGTAAAATGGAACTTCCTGGAGTAAACCATCCATGAAGAAACCGAGTGAACATTCAGACTTCACTTAGGCTAAAATTTAAACCCAGGATTTTGAAGCTGTGAGGCAGCTGTGCTAACTTACTAACACATCAACGTGTTGCCCCACTGTGAAATATTGATTATGTATACTTTATCAAAGTGTAACCACTAGGGGGCACCACTACATAGACCATAGACACAGCAATACCAAAGCACAATTTTCTTTTCAAATAAATGATTTTTACTCGACAAAATTGCTTCCACATACAATTACCAGCAAAATAAACCATTCACGATTCCTCCTCCAAAAGAGCGTTGCCCACTGCCTCCTGACTCTGACTCGATTTAAGTGAGGCAGAGGGCTTCCTTTTAAACTAGACAAGGGAACTTCGTCTGGTCTCCTGTCCATGTCATTTGGAGCACTTCCAGGCCATATGAAAACCGGGGGAGTCCTCCCCTGGCAGTGCCCTCTGGCGGTCCCCAAAAACCCCAACAGAGCTGTGTTTCTGGACATCAACTCCCATGCCACTCTGTAGATCTCATAAACTGGTCCAGCCCTGAGGAACACTGCCACCTGTCACGTGGAGGAATGAACTGCTCCGTTCACCAGCTCCTTCCTTTATGACCTCCTGGCTGGGCTTAATTCCTTCCCTTATCCTGGCCAGGATACCTGTCCTTCCACTCTGGCATTTGCAGAAGATAATTTGCATAATTTGCATGGGCTTATGGGTAACTCTTTAAATTTCAGATATGTGTTTGAGTTGGTAAAGAAATAGAACGTTTTTACACGAATTATGCTGTATGTGTTGTCAGTGGAAGCGTTTATGGTGGATGTATTTTGTACATATGCCGCAAAATAGGAACATGGGAAAAAATTCCCATAGACATTTGAAGACTTTACACATGTCAGGGTTCAGCCCCGAGGAGTTGTACAGACTGCTTTCTGTGCCCCTGGCTGGCTTGTAAATAAAAAGAAAGTACAGTAATTTAAGTTAGTATGAATGTTCGGGTTTAGTGAGAGTGAGTTGCTTAATTCTTCTTTTGTAACATGTGCTGCACAGTTGGTGAGCTGCCAGTGTTTCTAAAGTATATTAAAAAGGTCTTGTTTATTTATGTAATTACAAAACTAAAATGAGAGACAATTCTTATAATGTTTGTCTGAAAATATGTTATTTGTTATTATGTTTATTTACTTAATTATTACAGACTAAAATTAAAATTTCAGTTTTATTTCAGTCCGACGACCATTCCTTCCTTCTTCTTAAGATCCTGGTTTTAATGGTTAATATTGCATATTTGAGTAATGAATGGTGTACGTCCTGTAGCAACACAATTGTGTTTAGAATCTCTAGACATTTTGCAGTGATGTGTCATGTTGATGCTCTTTTTAGTGGATGTGAGTTCTTGCCCCTGTAATGGTGGCTCCAGACATTGCCTCCTAAGCTTGTGCTTGAGGTGATGTGAGGTGGCGTTCTTTTTCAATCGACCCAGAATGGTCCTACTGAGTGAGTCCATGTTCTTTCTCTTCTTTGTACCCATACCGTAAACACAACTTTTAAAAATAGATGGAACTGAAGTTCAATGTTTTTCTCCCACCTTTCTCATTCATTTTAATTCAATTACTTTACATAATCTGCAAAGCACTATACCAAAGGAAACATATCAAAATGATTTTATCTTTGCTGTACTCCCTTTCATAAATGAATCATTACACCTGGAGTAATAACTTGCATCATAAACTCTACAAAAGGGTTACCATGTCATCATTCATTTCTCTATCTAGTTTCTAAACCTACTAATATAGAGTACGTTCAGTCAACCTCATTGATTCCAACATAACATAATAGAGGGTATCAGGCTCAGGGTGCCATAGTGGTTCTTCGGAATGATGCCACAGGACAGCGGTGTTGGGGGGTTGCAGTTGCTGCAGGTTTTTGTTCCCACCCAATTTCTTACAAAGTAATCAAGTATTGCTGATGAAGTACATATTGTTAAGCAACAGTTTAGATTTCAGTTGTCTCACTTGTTAAAATTCCCCACCTTTAATTACTTATTTCAGTCTTTCGCAGCTACATTTACTGTTTTAATTGCTCCTTATTAGCAGTCAGATGCAAATGACAAAGGAACCAGCAGTAACTTGTCTCCATTTACACCTGGGTGTATTCATCATGATCTATCTGGCTTAATGAAATACTGCAAACAAAAAAGTGAACGACTGAGAATTACTAACCTGTTTTAGGCTTCATATCAACAGCAGCATTTGGGGGTAACAAGTGGGGAGACCACCCCAGGCCCTGCACCTAAGGGGCCCCACTTTTGAGGTGTGTGTGTCCCGTTAGAGCGGATTTGTCAAGTATATTCTCCAGTATATATATACTGTAAATTTGAGATGCTTCTAAGAGGAACCCTTTTAAAATCCCTCTTCAAGATCAAATTCCATACACGTATGTCTTTGAAAATGTTCCATAATCCGAATATTAAGGCACAAAAACATGTATTGCTAATGATAACTGGCTGACATGACATCGACGTGAGTTATGACTGTGACATCTTGTATATCGAGACTCAGAGTATCCTTTCATTTTGGGTCCTTTTCTAGAAGAGGCCCTGCTAATTTCCACATGACATCTGCATCACATTTCACACTGTCATGGTATTGTCATGAACTATGAATTGCACTTTTTTTAATAGATTATTTTGTTATATTTTGATAAAGTCCATGTGTTATCTTGCAAAAAATTAGTTGAAAACTAATGAGAAAATCCAGCGTATGTTAACATTATTTTTATTAAATTTGCTCGCAAGTTTATACAGTCCATACATATGTAACTGGCACTGCATGGGGTTGGTCAGCCCTAGGCCCCGCACACCCCTAAGGCTGCCTTTGCTTCATATCATTTAGATGATATTCTTGGAAAGGAAAAAAATTACAGTAGAAGAAGAACCTAATGACCTGACAGATAGATAGATAGATAGATAGATAGATAGATAGATAGATAGATAGATAGATAGATAGATAGATAGATAGATAGATAGATAGATAGATAGATAGATAACTTTATTAATCCCAAGGGGAAATTCACATACTCCAGCAGCACCTTACTGATACAAAAAATATATTAAATTAAAGATTGATAATAATGCAGGTAAAAAAACAGACAATGTCTTTGTATAATGTTAATGTTTACCAACCCGGGTGGAATTGAAGAGTCGCATAGTTTGGGGGAGGAACGATCTTCTCAGTCTATCAGTGGAGCAGGACAGTGACAGCAGTCTGTCGCTGAAGCTGCTCTTCTGTCTGGAGATGACACTGTTTAGTGGATGCAGTGGATTTTCCATAATTGATAGGAATCTGCTGAGCGCTCGTCGCTCTGCCACAGATGTCAAACTGTCCAGCTCTATGCCAACAATAGAGCCTGCCTTCCTCACCAGTTTGTCCAGGCGTGATTTAATATTGCAAGATTAAAGCACTAACAGGCCATGTAATTTAAATCAGACCTGTTATTGTCAGGGATTGGTTTCTAATGATCAACTGGACTGGAACAAAAATGTGTGGCCACTGCAGCTATCCAGGACACAGCTTGTTCACCACTGCCATAGGATAACTGTATTTGGTTCCCAACAGAAACTTCCACAAGTAGGTTCCAGAAAGTACATTCGTTTAGTTAGATCCATAGCAGGATCCATAAATGATCCATGAGTAGATGAATGCAGATTTGTGAAATGCCAATGAGTTTCTGATTTTCAAAGAACTAACACTGCATACAATCACAGAGGCTAAGTTCAGGATTTCCTTATGTGTTCTATCCTGCTAGGTCATCTACTACACATTACAGATTTCTGTTGTGTCTATCTATTAGGAACCTTCTCAAAGCCCAACAAAAAAATATTTCACAAGCAAAGAACCCTTCACAGTAATGGAGTGGTTCTTAATCAAGCAATGGTGCTAAGAGGAACTACAAACCTTAGTCAAGTATCATTTTAGTACCTGTCCCGATAAAGATGCCAGGAAATCACAGGCCACAGTCTCATTAATCTGGCTCCAGGACCCTGGGCTTGAATTTTGGACTAGTCAGTGCTGAATGCTGGAAGAAAATCAAGAAGCAGGAGACACCCTGACACACAGCTTAAATCAAGGGTTGATTCCACTACTGTTTATATTATAATGATAATATATTTTATTTATATAGCACCTTTGTCTTTAAATGTTAAACTACAGCCCAACAAACACAGTTGGAACCATATAAGCTGCACAATCATTCTCCATCAGTTTTTATTTAATGCCCTATGAGTATTTATCAGATAATGTTTGGCTTTTATCTTAAAGTACTGCATACAAAATATTCAGTGCATCACTTTTAAAAATAAAAGTGCAAAAATGGTTCTGCAAAGTGACGTCACAGGGGAACTATATATGTGTTCTCTATTCAAACCATCCACCTCAAGGTTCCATAAAGAGTCTTTATTTATTTAGATCTGTAACTGGCTTCCTGATGCGTTAGTATCCTGCTAGATAACCTGCAAGACGTTAAAGTTTTCAGTTTTGTTTGCATTTTAGTAACGTTTTAAAGCCTAAAGTACCAATTTTATATGCACAGAACCCTTCATGCAATGGTTCTACAAGGAGTTAGACAATTAAAGAACTAGTATTTCTTTGAGAGTACACTCTTAAAGGCAAAAGTGGTTCTTTAGAGCGATGCCATAGATGGGAACCATTTTAAGATTCCAAAAAACCAATCCATGTGAAGGTTCCAGAAAGACTCTTTATTTATGTAGATCTGTAACAGGCTCTATACAGTAAATAACCATGAAGTGATGTTAGCAGATTTGTGAAATACCAATGGCTCCTGGTTTTTAAAGGACTCTCCCTTCCTACAATAACAAAGACTAAGTTCTTGTTTTCTTAAACTGTTATCTCCTGCCAGGTAGCCTACCTATTATTAAAAATTCCATTTTTTTTCTACATATTAGGACATTTTTCAAAGCACAACGATCAAACATCATGTGAAGAACCCTTCCCAGAATGCAATAGTGCTTGGTCAAGCAAAAAGGTTCTATGAGGAACCACACAACCGAATAAAGGACAATAAAATGCCATTAGAGAACCATTATTTTTAAGTGTGATATGTTATTTCTGAAATAAGTACATTGGAGAAAAGAGACAGCGTTTTAAATAAAGCGCTTACTCTTTCATTATTATTATTTTTGTTCCAGATCTATGAATTTTACAGCTTTTCAGCTTCTATTAAAACTATGACTGCTCAGGAAATTTCTTAAGAGACCCCATAGCTGAAGGTCTTCGGTACACTCTTAAAAATCCTGGTTCTTCAATAGGATTTTATGATTCTTTACTGGGTTGTGTGGTTCCTCATAGAGCTATGGCTTAACCAGCACCATTTCATTCTAGGAAGGACTCTTTGCATATCAATTTGGTTCTTTGTGCTTTCAAAAATTTCGTAATATGTAGAAAAAACTGAAATCTTTAATATTTGGTAGTCTATCTAGCAGGACACTTAACAGATAAAGAAAACCTGCTTGTGTTATTGTATGAAGCAAGAGTCCTTTTAAAATCATGAGCCATTGGTATTTCTCAAATTTGTTACCATCTATTCATGCTTATTTACGGTATGAAGCTTGTTACTGATACAAATAAATTAAGTTTGTTTCTGGAACCTTCATATGGATGGGTCTTTTGGAAACTAAAAGAAGAACCACTATGGCACCTTCATTTTTAAGAGTGTAGAAATACATTTCAGGATTTACATCAATTGGCTGGTCAATTCCAGCTGAATGGAAAATGTCTGGTATGCTAGAAGTCTGCTATCAACAGATGCCATGGAAATTTCTGCTTCTTTTCTAAGAACAGAGATCTTAATATTAAGCGAGATCTCCTAGGTATACCACTTGATGGATTAAGAAATGATGCTGGTAACACCAAATGATAGGGATGACTTCATTATCTATTTTCTGGAATCTGTTATTGTCGTTGTGGAGCTGATGGGAGCGCTCTAATTGATGTTGTTGTTTGCACCAATCTTATAGTCTGATGGCACTGATAAGTATGGTTGGTTCTTATAGATGATTGGTTGGTGGATTGGTTCTTATAGATGATGTCTGATTGGTTTGCTTTAACCGTGACATCAGTTTGCACAGAATATCCAGAGTATCTTGGATAAAGCATTTTCCAGAATTTTATGCTCCTCCAAGCTTCATCTCCATTGTTGCCATGACACCTGAAAATGTTTTTCAACCATTCACCTTTCCGATCTCAAAAGTAAAGGTGCCAGAGTGTTTCTTCAATGCAATGACATAGTGGGACCATTTTTGGTTCTACATTGAACTATCTACATGAAGGTTCCAGAAAGAACCTTTATGTATTTTCATCCATAACAGGCTTCAAAGGAAACCATTAATTGATGATAAAAGATTAGTGAAATAGCAATGGGTTTTAGATTTTAAAAACATAATAACACTATAAGTTGAGGTTTTGATATTCTGTTCCATAGGTGACAATACGCTAAAGATTTCTGTTTTGTCCACATATCAGGAACTTTTTCGAAGTACAAAGAACCAACTTCATAAGCAAAGAACCCTTACAGGAACTGAACAGTTCTTTATGAAGTAATGGTTCTACAAGGAACCACACAACTAAGTACAGTGTCATTACACACTGCTACAAGTTCTTGGTCTTTAATAGCATTTTAGTGGAATGTGTGATTCCTCATAGAACTATTCACAAAGCCCCATTCCGTTCTGGGAAGCATTCTCTGTTTAGGAAGTTGGTTCTTTGTGCTTTAAAAATAATTTTTACAATAAAAATTAAATGTAATGTATGGTAGGCGAACAAGCAGGACACTAATACACTAATAAATTAAGAAAACCAGGACTTAGCCTGTGTCACTGGGCAGCAAGAGCCCTTTTAAAAATCAGCAGCCCATTGGTATTTCACAGATCTGTTACTGTTTATTCATGGTTATTTACTGTATGGAGCCTGCTACAGATCCAAATAAACAGAGCTTATTTCCGAAGCCTTCGTGTGGATGGGTGTTTATGAACCAAAATTAGTATTGCTCTGAAGAACCAGTACCTTTATTTAAAGAGTGCAGAACCGTTATTTTGGAGAGTGTAGGGTCCATTGAATGTATTTTACCATGTTATTGTGATGTTATAAATAGAAAATACTGGCCAGTGTTTCACAAGCACTGACATGACAAAGGATCGTCACATTTTTACGCAGGCGACACAAATGATCTTCTGCTGGTTGTATGAGGATCTGTTTAATGTAACTCTTAGTTCAAAACCTGATCTTGAATGGCAAAAACACTGGCTTCAAATGATGTTGTGATGGACTGTCGTTTCATACAGCTAAATGACACATCACATTATTATTATTATTATTGTTATTATTATTATTATTATCATCAAAAATCAGAACAGACAATAAATCACTACAATGTCCCGCGAGTCTTTCTTGTCCTCTTCGCTTGATCTTATACAGAATTGAAATTAAAGACTCATATCCTTTCAGATGAGGACAAAAACCCGAGGATTGTAATTTTTGATGTTAGCAAGAACATTGTCGACTTTGTTTATGCTTAATGACACATTCAATTGCTGTCTTCTCAAATATCAAGGTGAAAAAAATCATCTAAGGAGAAATAATATTATAATCTAAAATGGTGCTCTTGAATTGTTTCCTTCACATCATCATTACCGAGTTAGCGATGTGGTTACGGAGGGCTGAAAAATCGGAAAGGTTGGTCTCACTTCGGAGGTTAGAAGCAAATGAGATTTTCGCTGAATGACATCATTTGAACTCTGCTTGAACTGCGCCGGGCGCACTGTGTCATTGGGCACATCCTAATGGGTGCACTTCGCTAAAAACAAAGAAGAAAAATGGCGCTGCGATTTCCCCAGACGCACGGTGTCACGTCCTGAGCGGCTAAGAGGGTTCACGGAGGCGAGAGCGAATGCTGAGATTAATAAAGTGAAGTACAACACGCCGGCATTCGACATAATCTCATTAGTCGTGTAGCTCGAGCGAACCGCCTGCTGTTTAACAAGCAAACGACTCGGGAAAGGCTTGTCGAAATAACTCTGCTAGTAAACCGTAAATTTCATTTATGATCAGATTTCTAAATGGCAATGGCTAATCAATACAAGGATATACTGACTGACTCATCATGTTAAACAAGAATGAGTAAAATCTTTCGATCCAGTCCAGGTATGGATCCCGCCCCGTGTTATAATAGGCAGCCCTGGTAACCAGGCAATTAAAAAAAGCGGATAGCAGGTAGCAAGACATAATGCGACATCATTTAAAATAAATGAATTCCGACCCGAGGTTGGACGCCAGTCCATCGCACTAGTATACTTCAAATGTGTGTGTATTTAGAACGTGAAGCAAGATGATGTATTTCAAGACGGACAATTTCCTTGAGAACAATACACAAGGTCGGCTTTGAAATTTCAGTCTATTTTAATTTGACACGTCTACGAACACAAGATATTTCCCGACGTTTAAGGGGTCTGTCTTCAGGTTTGGTGTGTAAACTTATTTTTTTGTACGCGATCTTAAATAATATGATTTCCCCCAGCTTGCCTGATCGAATCCACAGTTATGCGGGGTCGGAGTCTATCGCGATAGCATTGAGAATACTGCAGGAGACAGTCCTGGGCAGATCACCATTCCGTAACAGTGCATGAACTCAACGTACCACTCGATGTTTCTTTTTCTTTTTCTTTCTTTTTGTGGATATGTGGAAAGACAGCACACGGTCACCCCGGCAAAACGTTCAGACCCCACATGGAAATAAAAAAATCAGCCAAAGAGTTCGAGTACAGAAGGTTTGTTTTATTATTTAATTAATGTAGTTTTAAAATTTTAGAGTATGAAAAATCAGGAGTAGAAAGTTGTCTGTGGAAAAAAAAAACTCCACATTTCCAAATATCTGGTGCTCATCCGAGACAGGCACATTTTCCTTTTTTTTGAGGTCTCTCGCCCCCTGCAGCGGTACATTAAGTTAATGCTTGCTTACAGAGTCCACTGTTAAAAATAAAGGTGGTTCTTCAGAGCGATACCATAGGGGAAACATTTTGGGTTCCCAAAAGACCTGAAGGTTCCAGAAGGAACCTATATTTATTTAGATCCGTAACAGGCTTCGTACAGTAAATAACCATTAATTGATGGTAACAGATTTGTGAAATAACAATGGGTCCTGATTTTAAAATGACTTGCACTGCACACAATAACACAGGCTTACCAGGTTTTCCTAATCTGTTAGTGTCCTGCTAGGTATAGCTTACACCATGCATTAAAGATGCCTGTTTGTTTTTCTACATATTAAGAAGCCTTTTAAAGCACAAAGAACCAGCTTAATATGCAAAAAAATCAGTCTCAGAATGAAATGGTGCTTTGTCAAACAACAGAATAACACAAATCCAGTAAAAAATAAAATGCCATTGAAGAACCAGTATGTTTAAGTGTGCAGTCAATGGGTCAGTACCTACAGTATATTATAGGGGGACATTTGTGAGGTCCTATGCTCCTAATCTACTACTCAGGTCTGCTGATGAATGATGTCTGCAGTATAACATCCTAGTCCAGACTCTCTTCATGGCTAGCTCCAAGCTGGTAGAATGAGCTGCCCACCTCCATTTGGAATTCCGACCCCATCTATGTTTAAGAAGTGTTTGAAGACTCTCTTGTTTGGTGAGTTTCTGTCTGATACTAGCTTTGTTAGGTTTTTTGTAACCATGGAAGTGTAACTCGTTTGCATTTTGTTCTGACCTCTTCACTTGTGACAATCAATTCTGTCACCTTCTCCTGTCACACTTGTTACCTCATACTCCCCCAGACTGATGTTTACTCAAGTGCACTCTTAAAATTAAATTCACCTGCAGGTTACAGAAAGAATTTTGCTTTATATGGATCTATAGCAGGCTCCACACAGTAAATAACCAGGAATAGATGGTAGTAGGTTTGTGGAATGCCAATGGGTCCTGATTTTTAAAAGGACTCCTGAATGCATACAGTAACATGGGCTGAATTCAGGTTTTCTGAAATCTGTTAGTGCCCTGCAGCCTGTCATACATTAAACATTTCAGTTAATTTCCACATATAAGGAAGTACAAAGAACTGACTGCATATGCAATGAACTCTTCCAAAAATGGAATAGTAGCCACAGTGGGACCACAGACCTGAACCTGGGAACCCCTATACTAGGGGATCCACCTAAAAGAACCATCTGAATGAATGTTGTAGAAAGAAGGGTAATTTATCTAGATCTGTAACCGTTCTCATAAACAAGCAGACAATAGTCGATTTGTGAAATGCCACTGGATTTCTGATTTGAAAGGACTCTCCCTGCCTACAAATAATGAACACTTAAGTTCAGGTGGTCTTGTTTTGTTGTATCCTCCTAGGTAGGCCACTAGACATTAAAGGTTTCTGTTTTGTCCACATATGGAATCTTTTCAAAGCTCAAAGAGCCAATTTCATATGTAAAAAAGCCTCTTCAAAATGAAATGGTTATTTGTCAAGCAATGGTCGTAAGGTAAACTACACAGGCCAGCAAAATGCCATTAAAGAACATTTTAAAAAAATGTGGTTCCTGCACTGCGCTCCCGTAAACTCTGTTAAAAGACTGCATATTTAAAAAGCAAGACAACATAACATCTGTCTGTCTGCGTATCGACTCCATAGCAACAAAGCAACAAATCAAAAAGAGGAAATGGGCGTGTTTGACAACCTACCCTGCTAGCATCTGAGTCAACGCATTCACCAATCAGAAAGCAGAAATTCGGAAAAGGACAGGTTGACCTGAGCAAAGGCATAGTTCGGTTGAGAGTGTTACGGAATGTTTTCAGGTACTGCAAGGGATACAAAAGTTTCCAATTTCGCCAGACAGACAGAATCAACGCAAAAAGCCTTTACAGCCACCGAAGGTAATGAGAAAAAATTATTATTATTTTTTTTGCTTCGCGTCATTATTGACTTTTATAGGCGTATGGATCCTCTGTTTTTGCCATCCAGTGCATATTCTTACCCGCGTCGCCTCGTAACCAATGGCAACGAATAGTTTTTTTCTGTCTGAAGTGATATGTGTGAATCTTTAAAGTTCATCGATATCGCAATGGTTGAGGTTTGAAGTCTGAAAATGCTGCTTTGTTGCGAAGTTAATAATTCACTCAAAATTAAGGAAATATTTAGTCATTTTCTTATGTTGCTCGCCTTGTGTAGTAAAACTATTTTTATACACATACACATAGCTATACACATTATTTGGAGTGCAATATGTATGACGTTTGTTTAGAAGCGCGGAGAACGAAGAGCAAGAAGTTTAAATGTTCCAGTCTTGTCTTCCCTATTATCTTATGACTAGCCTGAATTCAAAGTGGTAACTAGAAGAATTTTCGGTCAACGTGACCTTAAAGCAAATAAGTCAAATGCCGTCATCATTAGGACTTATTAATCACAGAGAGACTGTTTAATTAATTTGTTCATCCACGTCATGTTTGAGCTGAGGTTGTGACGGCAGACCAATTAGTACAACGAGTGGCTTCTCTTCTAATTCTTCACAATTTTAATGAAAACGTTCTCTCTACTGTTGTTATTTATTGCACCTAGAAAATCCAAGTTGCTACCATAGCAAGTTGAGACGGCCACCACCTAGACAACACAAACAACTCTCAACGTCTTGATGTTTATTTTCAAGGTGCCCTTTGGTTAGCGTTTGTCATAATGATTAACCAGCGATAATGGTAGAGCTTTTTAGCTCTTCAGGTGAATTTCGTCCTTGTTGCACCTGTAACTCCCAAGTTTTATCATGACCAGTGTTTAGTGAATGTTTCTCCATGAATATTCCGTCAGGATGAGACGGGCATGTCTCGTGAAACTAAGAAGAAAAACGACCTAAAACGTAAATGCAACGAGAGGTGGATAAGTATGTTCACCAAGCTGATGGTAGCAAAGCAATTATACCTGGACGTTGTAGCTGACAAGCCATTCCGTTTAAAAAATATCGCCTTGATATAAAGTGGTGGTCACTGCTAAGCTCTTGACCTTATGCGCAATAACACAAATGGATTGATGAGCACAGATGGCTTATCTTGACATATTTATGATCTCTTATGAATGCAGGAAAAGAATGAAATATGCATTTTGCGCTGCTGCTAAGCCGTGCAGAAGAGCAATAGCGAGTAGTAATTAAAGAACTAAAATATAGATTTGTATCTATTAAAGGTAGAGTCTTGGGCTCCTGTCCTTCTTTGGCTTCAGTGAGATTTTGTGGTGTCTTCAGATTGTAATATATGCAAGCTGGATTGCTGTCGGATCGACTTAGGTTGTTATGATTATTTATGCAAGTAAAGTTAAACCATTTTAAATGACATTAACACAAATCAGAAATCTTTGACGCCCAGTGGGTTAGAGCATTAAGCTATTTGATAAAGTCAGTGCAAATATAGTTACAACAGCATATTTAAATCCCTGGTAGCACTTTTTAATAGAAGCATACTGTAAAAAATTCATATAAAATAACTTACGTTAACTGTATAATTTCACATCAAAAAGGCAATACAATAAACGGTTAAAAATGATATTAAATAGATCAATATATATAAATTCACAGTTAAAAAAGAAGTGGTTTAGCTGTTAATATCACTTGATACATTCAATATGCAAGATTATTTTGGGAATACTTGTTGTATTGCCCTAAACTCATAATGGTGCCGAATTCTATATATTTGCATAAAGTTAGTATATTTGCATAAGAGATCGTCCCCTTTGCGGCAAAGTTGCGCATTGTTTCTTATTATCTCTTATTACCCCCATTATGCACAGTGAGAAACTAAAATGTAACGACATTATTGCAAAATAATGTTTCAGTTTGTTCTGAATGTTTTTTGTGGTTATGGAAGCTGATTTAAGTGGAGTTATTTTCAGTATTCTGACGAAACTGTAGCACACTCTATATCAGAAAAGCAAAGTTGTCTTCTTGACAACATGAGTTGTGTTTCAAAACTATTGGTTTACATCAAATGATTAAAGTAATTGTTGGTGTGTTTTTATATGTAAGTGACGTTATTAATCTCATGCAGGTAAATGAAATGTGTTATGTACTTTAAACATTATATCTGAGCAATGTACCTAGTGCTGGTTTGATGTGACATTATGAAACTGTTCAGTTTATTTAATATGGTGATAAAATTATTGACTGCATTAATTTTACTGAGATGCACGGTACAGTGGTCTATACTCTTGACTGTTTTTTGATAGGCCAGTTAATTAAACCTTCATTTTCAACCACATTTTTTACCATGCTGGTGATTCTTTTAATGTTTGATAGTTTAAACAAGTTGGTTATTCACTGGTTAATTTTCAGAAGGCATTCTGAGGTCAGGCTCATGTTAACCAAATAGAAAATATAGCTGCAGTTGGACTTCAGTAATGGAAATGCTTACTTTACTCCTCTCATCCATTGCTTATATCAGGGGGCTCATCCTCATCCTTAGGGTACGTCAACACTGCTACATCCATCCATTTTCCAACCCACTGAATCCGAACACAGGGTCACGGGGGTCTGCTGGAGCCAATCCCAGGGCACAAGACAGGGAACCAATCCTGGGCAGGGTGCCAACCCACCGCAGGACACACCCACACACCAAGCACACACCAATTTAGGATCACCAATCCACCTAACCTGCATGTCTTTGGACTGTGGGAGGAAACCGGATCGCCCGGAGGAAACCCACGCAGACACGGGGAGAACATGCAAACACCACACAGGGAGGACCTGGGAAGCGAACCCGGGTCTCCTAACTGCGAGGCAGCAGCGCTACCCACTGCGCCACCATGCCGCACACACTGCTACATTTCCATTTAAAAAATTGAAAATATCTCTGTCCACTACTTGCGTTTTCACATCATTTACAAAAGAATCTCAGTCCATACTAACTAACACAAAGAACAATGCATCTAATGTAGATGTTCACATACTGTATATTGGGTATGCATGCATCAGGCAGAAACAAGAAGAGGAAGAGTCCCCCAAGCCGGACATTCATTGCAACTTACGTTTAAATGCGGAGAACAGCAGTGGTGAATATGAAAAAAAAAATGATTGTTTTGTTTGGACTGGAAATAAGGTGGAATTGTTATTGAGAGTGAACAAAATGGCTGAGTAAAATCCAATAAGGGAAGGGCAAGACCCAATCAGAGCATGATTAGAGTTTCCATTTTCAAAATTCTTCATTTTCAAGTAGTATGTGGCTCTGAAGAACATTTTCAAAAGTCTCTGTTTTTAGGAGTTAAAAATGGTAGAGTAGTGTGGACGAAAGGAGAAGATGGAGACTATTTTCTGTGTTTTTAAATGTAAATGTAGTAGTGAGGATGCAGCTTGAGACTCCTATTTGCATTGTTGTCAAATCATTAAGGAAGCTTCAGGAACACCTCTATACTCAACTGTTACTTTATTGTCCATTCCAAGGGGGAGCCCTGTCCCCAATATCCAGTGGAATATACAAACATGATCCCAATCCAGACTCCAAGGGTACCCTCCTCCCCAGTCTCTGTTTCATGCACTGGGCACCATAATGTATTGCAGTGTAACAACATAACACAGGCATAAAACATTCTTTCAGTAATTTAGGACTTAAAGCGTGAAGTGTATCAGAAACAATATGTCCAAAGTAAATTATACAGACAGTGAAAGAGCAAATCATCCAAACCTGCATTTTTCTGAAGTTCACATTTGTGAAGAAGTGAGTAACCTCCCAATGACAGAGGGGACTGTAGATGAGGTTCTTAGTGATTTGGAAACTGTAGAGGGAGAAACGCTGCTTAGATTAAACAGGCTGAAATCTAACAAATCACCATTACCAGATAACATTTATCGTAGAATGCTTAGTGAGTGCATAAATAAACCATTGATGCTCATTTTTCAAAAATTGCTGCACACCTGGGGAAATTCATAAAGTCTACAAGCTAATAATTTTTAACTTATTATATAAAAAATATTCAGGCTAATCTACGATACTAAAGGCCAATAAGCTTAATATGCATCTTGTAAACTGATGAAAGTAATTATTAAGAAAGAGATCAAGCATCACACTGCAAGAAAACAAGCGCACTGGTAAACATTCAACATGGATTGAGGTAGTGGAGGTCATGCTTCATTAATATGCTGAAATTCCATTAGGAACGAGCATAAGCATACAAGCAGTGAGGTGTATAAAATATTATTTATTTCTATTCCAAAAAAATGTTATTGATAAGGTGCCACATGACAGATTAATCAATAAACTAGTGGGAATTCAAGGTGCATTGTGCAGATGGGTTCAAGAATGGTGTAACCTTCCAAGAACAATGTAATGCAATGAGATTAACTTTTTCTGAATTAGGTGATCGTAGAAATGGAGTCCCGCAGGGCTCAGTGCTGGAGCTTTTACAATATACATCAATGATCTGGATTGGAGTGTAAATAACAAGTCTGCAGATGATACAGAACTAGGTGGAATGGCAGGTCATCTACTGTATAATCTGTTGAATCATTACAGAGGAACAGAAGAGAATGCAAGCATTGATAAATATGTGACAGATGAAATTTAATAAAAATAAATGTAGGATTTTAAAAGTAGGAAATAAAAGTGTCAGACCTGAATATACATGTGGCATTTTCAGCTTGCAAGTATAACTTATGAGAAAGTCCCAGGAGTTTTAGTGGATTCATAATGTTATGAACTTGCGCTTTGAGTACTGAGAAAAGCGCTATATAAATGTAATGAATTATTATTATTATTAACTTTCAAACTTCAAAAGTTTATTATGGCTGGAGTTAATTTTTCTGTGAGTGGATTGTGACAGGGGTTTTGAATATCAGTGATAATTTCTGTTTGAGAGTTTCATGCAGTTCTTACCTCTGGATAAAAATATATTTCTGTATTATATTTTTTAACATTATCATGACGCCGTCTTTTGATTATGGGTGCCACCATTTTCAGAATCCCAGGACACATCTTTTATGTTGTTAAGAGGCGCATTCCTGGAAATTGTGTTGTGTGACATCATATCATGAATATGACAATTTATATACTAGCATGATGGGACCACTTCCATCAAAGGCTGGGGTAAATAATAGATAACTGGCTAGATAGATATAAAAGGCACAACATAAGATAGATAGATAGATAGATAGATAGATAGATAGATAGATAGATAGATAGATAGATAGATAGATAGATAGATAGATAGATAGATAGATAGATGTGAAAGGCACTATATAATAGATAGATAGATAGATAGATAGATAGATAGATAGATAGATAGATAGATAGATAGATAGATAGATAGATAGATAGATAGATGTGAAAGGCACTATATAATAGATAGATAGATAGATAGATAGATAGATAGATAGATAGATAGATAGATAGATGTGAAAGGCACTATATAATAGATAGATAGATAGATAGATAGATAGATAGATAGATAGATAGATAGATAGATAGATAGATAGATAGATAGATAGATAGATTTTTGTTCCTAAGGGAAAGTTTTTTATGGTACTACAATTCTTGTTTAGTATTTTGGTTTTATCGACACTTTTTTGGTTACAACTTTTTTCTGGCTATGATTTGTGTTTCACTTTCCCGTCCATTGGAAAATTCTCACTACTCAGATTTCTGGCAGGGTATCTACATCCAGATATTATGCAGAAGATATTAATAAAGCTAATAGGATGTGTAGAGTACAAACTAGGGGAAATTATGCTTGAATGCTGTGTGTAGTTTTGGTCTCCATTTTACAAAAATGACACAGCAGTGACAGAGAAAGAGAAGAAAAGAGAAGAGCGACTCTGCTGATTTTGGGTTAAAGAGTAAAGGCGGAGTGGTGGCTCTGTGGTTAAGGATCTGCACTGGTATCCCAAAGGTTGCCGGTTCGAATCCCTGTTACTGCCAAAAAGGCCACTGCTCTGCTGGGCTCTTGAGCAAGGCCCTTAACCTGTAATTGCTCCAGGGGCGCTGTACAATGGCTGACCCTGTTGTCTGACCCCAAGGGGTATGCGAAAACTACCAAATTCCTAATACAAGAAATTGTATAAGGTAAAATACAGAACAAAAAGAGTAATGAGCTATGAGAAGAGTCTGAACAAGCTGAACCTTTTCAGTTTAAGCAAACAGAGATTAAGAGGGGACATGACTGAAGTTTCTAAAATATTTGAGAGCAATAAACACATGGAATAAAATACCAATTAGTGTGGTACTTTAGTGTATTTAAAAGACTTGACTTGATTGATTTTTCATTACATCTTGCCTGAAGAAGGGGCCTGAGTTGCCTCGAAAGCTTGCATATTGTAATCTTTCTAGTTAGCCAATAAAAGGTGTCATTTTGCTTGGCTTTTCTCTACATTCATAATGGCTAACACGGTACAACACCCTAGTACTATGAAGTTCCTTAAAATCAAAAAGTCTGAATTAGCTTAAGCTGTCCTAATTTGGGGTGTTTATAAGAAAGGTAATGATTTACTTATTGAGGTAGATATCCATAACAAGCAAAAATAGTTGCAACAAATATTTGAAATGTTAGAATGTGTGCTTCAGTTTAAATATTTAAAGTCTAAATACTTGGAAAATATTTTCAATTGTAATAGAAATTTGTAATTTTTTTGCCTTTTGAGAGAGGTCTATAGAGGGTTTAATCACTGACCTGAAATAGTCTAAAATGATACCCCATATACTGATGTTTGAAATTTGTCATTTTTAACCTTCTGCCATTGGCTTTTTAGAAGGCTAAGACCACCGGTAAAGAATCAAATAATGAAAAATATAATTTTGTTTCCGATCAGCAACTTCAAAATACCCTTAAACAACACTCAATGTACCTATATTACCATCTCAACCCCCATATTTAAAGTTTTTCAAACTTTGACACCGATTATCCCAGTGGTTCTCAAAATGTGGGGCGGGCCCCTCTAGGGGGGTGCGAAGTAACAAAAAGGGGGGGGGGGGACACGCGAAGATGTGAAAAAAAAACAAGAATCGAAAATATGAAAAATACATCTATTGAAACCAAAACAAATTAACTTAAACTACATTCTGATACTAGAAAAAATAATATAGAGTTAGATAAATGTCGATAAAAGTTAAGTAGGTATAATAAAATATGCATCTATGATATATCATTAATTAAAAAAGAACAAATTGGTATTAGTGGGCTCCTTTCCAAAAAATGTTGGGGGGGGGGGGGGGGGGCGCGATTAAAACTGTTATGAAAACTCGGGTCGCAAATACTTAAAAGTTGAGAAATGCTGGATTACACCATCAGGAAGTGAACGACACAGATCAGTTGATGTGGCATGCACAACTTCAGGTTCTTATGATGATTTTTTGCTGACGCCTATTAGTTTCCTCTTTATGATCAGGGTGTACTTTTATGCACAAAATATAATCCAAAATGGGCTAATAATTTGTGTTTTTCAAGTCTAGAGGGCCAAAAGTAGAGAGGAATCCCAAAGACTTGTATAACTTTTCTTCAAAACAAACAGGGGAATACAGTCTGTCTTTGTGGAGGGCCGCAGTGGCTACTGGCTTTATTCCTTGGAATTACCGGATAATCGTGTCTTCCATCAGGGGGGCTTCTTGTTTTTCCTGTTTCCAGACTCAGTTAAGCTGACTTGATTGTAATGTGAGATCAGGCCCCTTGAGGACAGCAGTATTTTCTTTTTTTTACTTTAGCTGTTCTCTTTAACAAGAGAGTTAACTTGATTCATTAGTACTGAATTTCGAGGTATGTTTTGATATGATGAATATAAAACTAAAGATTGCGATGGTAGCATGAACGACGTAACGAGTACTGTTAATCGGTAAAATTTGCCAGTTTATCACAGTGAATCTGCTGAGTTCACCAGTGACTTTTTTTGCCATTTTTTTTTTCCTGATAATTTATCGTTCAGCCCGCTTAGGTGAACTTTTTTCTTAGCTGTTCATGATGTTATGTGGAAGATTTTCCGTAGCACATGAGCAGAATTGTCACGCATGCGTACTGTAGCCATACTCGGCCTCGCACTTTGTGGCGCTGGCCGATCTCCTTTACGCTTGCGTGAATATTCTGTTTATGTGCGCGTGCGTAATACCACTTCTTGATCAGTACTTACGCCAGATTTGCACCTCGAATATTAAAAAAAGAGAAAAAAACATGTATTTTCATTTGAATCGTGCATTAGTTGATCTCAGTGAGAATATTATGAAAATACTTCGCTGTTCTGCACAGTTTCATTGTATGTTGTGATTTCACTGCTATGCTCCTCGCTATGAAGCGCACATTGGATAGTGATAGGGACATCACACCACCGTGACATTTTACATCACAGGCTCTTCAGGTGTTAGCTAGTTGTAGTGGTCGGAGCTTGGAAGATGTAGAAAGACAGAACAGACATGGAATTCAATGTTATATTAAGGAGGTGCGGTTGTGCAGTGGTGAGCACTGGTGTCTCACACCTCAGCTCTGGTCACGTCACATTTTCAACCACAATGATCGGTCCAGCATAGATGGCAAATGTTTCCGTCGCCCACAGGGACACTTAAAGAACCATTGCATCATTATAATCCACTCAAAAATACTTCTCTATTGACTTCAATACATTTCACTGACTTCACTTAAATTACCGAATATGTTCATGTTTTCACTAAACTCGAGGACAAGCAAATTCAGCTGAGTTTGTTCACCGCTAGCAATGAATAGCTGAAAGCAACAACATTAAGGCACAGTAAAGGGAAATCCGAAAATAAGGAATTGAAGTAAACTAGTTAATAGTTACTAGTTAGTAATTAAAAAAAAGAAACAGTAAGAAAAATCGAGTGAAACGACAAAGCAAAACATTCAAAATCTGTCTAAAACCCTTTCCATAACTAAGTGACTAGTAACTGAATTGATTTCAATGAAAATAATTCCAAACTTGAACACTTAACTTACTGTGCCGCACTACTAACTTTCTGGCTGATAATGTGACATGCAGCAGTGTCAGCATCAAAAGATGATTACTAGCAACGGGTGTTACCACCACAAAGCATTTGGTTGCAGCCATGGAGAACAATTCAAAATAGTGACACGTCAAAAATGAGAAAAAGAAAATAACATGGTCAGTCAAGTCATTGTCTGACTTTCTTAGTCCTGAATAGGGTTACGGGGATCTGCTGGAGCCTATCCTAGTAAGCATAAGGCACAAGGTAGGAACAAACCCTGGACAGGATGCCAGTCCATTGCAGGTGATGATCCATCCATAACATCCATTTTCCAACCCGCTGAATCCAAACATAGGGTCACTGGGGTCGGTCTGCTGGAGCTAATTCCAGCCAACATAGGGCACAAGGAAGGAACCAATCCTGGGCAGGGTGCCAACCCACGGAATGGACACACACAAACACACCCACACACCAAGCACACACTAGGGCCAATTTAGAATCGCCAATCCACCTAACCTGCATGTGTTTGGACTGTGGGAGGAAACCAGAGTAGCGGAGGAAACCCACTCAGACACAGGGAGAACATGCAAACTCCATGCAGGGAGGACCCGGGAAGCGAACCCGGGTCTCCTAACTGCGAGGCAGCAGCGCTACCACTGCGCCACCGTATACTAAGAAATTAGATCAAACTTGTCTAAAAAGCCTACAAAAACACATTAACTCAGATTCATGATAATGAATTTTCAGTCATCCGCCTCTTCATTTTTTTGAACCTTCTTATTCCTATTCTGAGTAACATGAAGTTCACTTCTTCCTATAAGGCTGTAATGGGATGACTGCATTTGAGAGATGAGCAGCCGGGTGAAACAGAAGACCCGATCCCCTTCTAGAAAAACAAAGTGCCAGCAAACTGTGTGTCTGCATTTAGAAGACACAAACTGTGCCACCCAAGGGGGCTGTCTGCATTTTTCACACAGACTGGTGGACTCAAAGCATTAGGCGAGAATGGGTGCCAAAATAACACACCCTCCTTTTAAATGAAAGCAGGGCGGTAGAGAAGTGAATGGGGTCTGAAAGTTGTCTGCTGCCGTCTGTGTCGAGTTTCCAAGCTTTTGCACAGTATCAGGTTTTGCTGCTGTAGATGACTAAATTTCATTCTCTTGCTGAAAGTAACCCGATCACTGTCTTGTTTGCTAACATGAGCTGTAAATCTTGATCCGCTCCATGGGTTATACTGTTGGCTTTAACAAGCTTCCTTTTTTTTATTTTAGGTATCATTAACTCCCATGGTGGACATGTGGAGAATGTTGCTTTGGGGTCTGCCGGCCGGCAAACTCCTGAGGGGACAGAGAACTTCAGTATAGAAACAGACTGCAGACCACCAGCTATTTGCACTTACCAGACTATCTAAGACCAAAGTGAGGATTTTACTTAAGTTTTGATTTAATTCTGTTCTCCTTGTATGCTACTGTCCAATGTTCAGTTCATGGTCCATTCACTGTCTGTTTAGCATCTCCCCATTTTCCACATATTTTGCATGGGTTCTTCTCATGGTGGTTCCTCATACTGTATTTAAACTGAGTGTCAGCATGTCTTATGATTGACTGGCACACTATTCAGGGTCTGCTGAGACAGAGTCTGGACTCATGACTCTGATCTGGATTTGGCTGCTTCAGAAATGGATGGATTTATTTTTTCTTTAGTGGATCTGACAGGTCCTTGTTGTGCCCTTTTTTCTTTGCTATTCATCTCTCTATCTTCTCCTCTCCCAATTCTTGAAGCTTTCCTTGACACCACAAGATGCCTGTTTCCTTATTTCTGGCATGATCATAAATGACCTGCCAATTACCAAGCAGTAACATTTTCTCATACAGACTAGATGCCCTTCATTGACCACAAATGTCTTCCCACCTAACTAACATAAAGCCTGCAAAATAACAATACAAACAATTAAATTTAATCCTCCATGCATATAAGGTAATGCTAGTTACACAAAACACAATTCTAGCATTATTTTTGACTGCATGATATAGTAAAATACTATTTAAGAACATTATATACATTTACTTATTTGGCTGACACCTTTAGCTAAGGCAACTTACAACCTCTGATATTCAACTGATTACATTTCTTTTGGTGTTCCAGTTAGAGCACACGCAGGTCATGTGACTTGCTCATGGTCACATTGTGTCAGTAACGGGATTTGAACCCCAAGCTCTGGGTTTGAAGTCCAGAGTCTTAACCACTACACCTACATCTGATGTATTTGTGGCCACTAGGAGGCATAGCAGAGCATCAGATCTTTGACACCACTGCAGACCTGTCAAGTCCCAAGTTCAAAAAAACCCTTTATTCTCATCAATACTTTAAAACAGGCTTTTCTCCTCAATAACAATTCACTTTTCTTTCACACTTTTCCTTCTCCTCTACTCCTCCCCAGCAAGCTTTGTCCTTTCTCCATACCTGGGAGCTGAGGAAGCTCCTGTTATGCTGAAATTGGAAGTATTTCTGGTGACATGGCAGAGCACAGTGGAAGCACTTCTGGGTGAGGTAGAAGCACCTCAAAATAGGGATATTTAGTCTCAAGATGGGTCCAGCTTCAGACCTCCACAGCTCCGCGATTCAGGGACTCTGCTAAACAGCCAATTGAATTACACATTTTTGCTACTTGGTTTACTTGGCAGTCATCATTATTTGAGTCAGGTAACCCGCCCACAACCCTAATCTTAACCACAGTGCAACCAGGTGTATAACATAACATCATATGACATCCTCCAAGGTTGAGTGGAGTTCTGTATATCTGCAGTTAGACTCTATTGAAACTTCCTCTGGGTGGCACCCAGGACATCCAGCAGGGCTGCCCAATGGGGGTACAATTCCCAGGTTGCTTTTCGGATGTGCGCTTGGGTGATCCAGCAAAGGGGTGCTGCCACCTAGTGCTCTGGGGAGTAGGATACAGCCTTGATAGACAGTTTACCCCTCTCTTTTGCCTGCACTGTCTCGCCCATTAAGGGGAGCACCAACCATAACCGATGGGACGTCCATCCACTTAGAGTTCCCATCTACTCTACAGGACCTCTGGACAGGCAAAGGGTTCATCCATCCCGTTTGGGAAGCTAGTCCATGTTTGCCTACCATTACAATACTCTACTATTGACAAATGTGTTCTGAGATCTTTCAGAAAAGGAAAACAGACTTTTGCAGGTATGGCAGTCATTCCCATTAATAGAAGATGCAATGTGTTTAATATTGATTAGCACATTTCACTGTTTTCTCTACATGTGTCATCTAAACTTATTAATGTTCATGATTCACTTACCCTTTAGGTGGTGCCAAATTCTGGAGAAAGTCTTTTAGTAATGGTAGTACTGTCAAGTGTACAGAGTACACTAAAATTCTTGGATGTTCAACCAGCATGCATCACATCACCACACTCCAAAGTCACGATAAGCACAAATCTCTCTATTATAAATAAAAAAAACTTGGGACGAGATGAGACTTTTTGTCTGGCGATGAGATGTGATCTTTTGAAGAGAGATCTCTTGAAGAGAGACAGAGAGACACTTTCACATCCTGCGAGACGGTCAAGTCACTTCATACTTACAACCTTTGGAAGCAAGTCCTGTGAGACAGTGACTTTTGCAACTCACGCCCTACTTACAACCATTTTCAAACATCTAACCTCTCAGTTGTTGGTATGCTTTTGGCAGACACACTGCCTGTGCTCTCAGCTCTTACGTCTCAAAAAAATGATAGTAAAGATCGCATTCGCGCAAACAAATGGAAAATATTACTCAGTGAAATAACAGAGCATCGAAAAGACATTGAAAAGTGTTTTAAGGATGTCTGGGGGAGAAGAGAGACAAGGCAGTTAGACAAAAGGACAGCTGCTGTACAGGCTTATAAACGTTCGAAGCGCCTCACGATATGCAGATCACGTGGCACGGCAGCAGCAGCAGCAATCCAGCAGCTGATCGAGCAAAGAGGAGTTAAAAAAAAACTATTTATTTCCCATTGTATCACCGTTTAAGAGGGGTTTCAGAGGAGCGACTGCGTCTCCTTGGGGTGCGTTCAGCCCCCCTCAACCACACCTGGGGCCAGAAAAAGACAAAGAGTAGATGACAAAGTAGAACTTTGTAAAGAATTCAAAACCGTTGGCACAATAAACATGTAAAGCAGGTTAGAGATAATGGAAATAGGAAAATTTGAAAGTCTCAGAAAAATGCTAGTAAAGATCACATTAGTACAAACAAATGGAAAACATTACTCAGTGAAATAACAGAACAGCGAAAAGAGATTGCATAGTGTTTGAGGAGGTCTGGGGGAGAAGAGAGACAAGGCAGTGAGACAAAAGGACAGCTGCTGTACAGGCTTTTAAACATTTGAAGCGCTGCATGAGATGAAGATCAAGCAGCAACAGTGGCAAGCCAGCAGCTGATCGAGCAAAGAGGAGGTATAAAAAAAAAAGCCCCCCTCTTCAAAAGTCTCAAAAAAAATGATAGTAAAGATCACAATAACAAACAATGAAAAATACAATATACTCGGTGAAGGTTTCGGAGGAGCGACCACGTCTCCTTGGGGTGCGTTCAGCCCCAATCTTCACAACAGCGCCCAGAGTAGGCAGTGTGGGGGATGGCGAGCGAAGTGAGGAGGGGGCAAAGCCCCCTTGTTTATTAAAATAAAGAAACTCTATTTTATATATCAAAACATAAATCAGGTTACCTGATGTGCTATGACAGCTACAGTTTTAGGAGTAAAGATAAATACAAGCTAACTTTCAACAGATAACCTTAAAGTACCAGATATACAACTCCTTCAAAAATGGTAGACAACAAATAGAGTGGTCAACAAACCTAAGACATATGTCTGTGATTTGGAAAGGAAACGGAAGTGTCCTTTGGGGGAAAAACACAGTGAAAAAAAGTAAAAGAAAAAAAAAGTGCGAACTACACACGGACAGCTGACTGAAAGACACAACAAGGGGGCGCCTTGGGGTAAGAAAAGGAAAGCAAATGTGTGCTTTCCTGCCTTAGAGAGATGATTGCCCCGTTGTGTATGTGGATGGTTCACTTCCAGAAGAGCAATGTCCTTTTAAATGGGTATGTTGTGGCTTTTTACAATGCTAAATGAGTAATCCTGTTCCCTAAATGGGAAAATAAAAGCCATTTAGTGAGCTTAGAGCTAGCAGTTTGGTGCAGTAAATGCAATTTAACATATGCTCTGTATTTTAAGATATAGGAGCCCTGATTACTGTATTCTTAACAGAGTCACTTAAACAATTTACATGCACACACATAATCAGGAAAAGGTGAGTAATGCGGATAAGGCAAAAGCCTGTTTTTTTTTCTGTTATAAATTTGCATTTACATGCACAAGTAGTTTTCTGGAGTTGTTAAAACATTCCGACGTCCTTAAATTGCGCAGAAAACAGTTAAACATCATCATCGGCCACCGTGATTTGGAAAACCAGCATGAAGCGTGTGATCATTTTTTTGTGTTTTATAAATGTGTTTAGCCCTTCATGTGCTGTAAAGTAAATAAAATCCATCCCACCGGGGCCCCCGATGAAGTTCGGTATGGACACTGATCACTGCGTAACACTATCACACTGTTTCAACACATTAATAGCAGAAATGTAAAAGGTTAATTCGCTGATATTTCACTGTTACCAGAGTGCATGCAACACACTCTTTTTTGTTTGGCTGTGCGATTGAGCTCTGCAAGTAGCGGCATACTGATAGATAGATAGATAGATAGATAGATAGATAGATAGATAGATAGATAGATAGATAGATAGATAGATAGATAGATAGATAGATAGATAGATAGATAGATAGATAGATAGATAGATAGATAGATACTTTATAATTCCCAAGGGGAAATTCACATACTCCAGCAGCACCTTACTGATAAAGAAAATGTTAAATTAAAGAGTGATAACAATGCAGGTATACAGACAGACAATAACTTTGTATAATGTTAACGTTTACCCCTTGGGTGGAATTGAAGAGTCACATAGTGTGGGGGAGGAACGATCTCCTCAGTCTGTCAGTGGAGCAGGATGGTGACAGCAGTCTGTCGCTGAAGCTGCTCCTCTGTCTGGAGATGATCCTGTTCAGTGGATGCAGTGGATTCTCCATGATTGACAGGAGCCTGCTCAGCGCCCATCGCTCTGCCACAGATGTCAAACTGTCCAGCTCCGTGCCTACCATATAGCCTGTCTTCCTCACCAGTTTGTCCAGACGTGAGGCGTCCTTCTTCTTAATGCTGCCTCCCCAGCACACCACCGCGTAGAAGAGGGCGCTCGCCACAACTGTCTGGTAGAACATCTGCAGCATCTTATTGCAGATGTTGAAGGACGCCAGTCTTCTAAGGAAGTATGGTCGGCTCTGTAGTCTCTTGCATAGAGCATCAGTATATGTATATGTGCTTCTTGCCTTTCACCCAGTGCTACTGTGATATCACGGGTATTTTCTACATCATTAAAATAAGTATTGTGTTAGGTTGCTCATTACTTTAAAAAGAAATCAAACCACGTAACACACATTACTTTTAAGTAACTCTTTACTGCTCCTAAGGTTGTGCTGCTGAACCTAGCACTGTATGATCAGTTCATCAATGTAGATGATTAAATTTCTGAAGTATTAAAGCAGATTATTTCAACCTGGAGAAGGAATAGTGTGATCACTTGAGCATTTGCCTCAGGAAATTGATCTTTCTGGATGTTTTTACCTGTGGCTGCTGAATGTATGTGCAAAACTATTCAGGTGAACAGAGTGCACTTGATATGCACAGACTACAAAATCCTTCACAGTAACCCAGTTAAGGGTTTACATGGCCATGTAATCGGGTCCAGCGTGTTAATCCGGTTTTCTGTATCCAGAAAAAGGGCTTACATGGCATTTTAGAAAAACAAGTTTCTGTGAATAACCAGCTTATTAAGACAAATGTAAATGCACTGACTGAGGGCCGGTACAATGTTCAGAAGAGCCCTGCTTTTTTACTACAATCTTTTCTGTTTTTGTCTCCTCTGCGAACTGCACAATTTTTGTCCATGGGGGACAATTATATTCTGGAATTAGGCTGGGCATATTTTTTCCAAGTAGTATCTGAATATAAATGGTTAATGAGATAAGGAGGCAGCTGGGGGGAACACTGTTCTTTTTAGGGTAGTTCCTATAACGGAAAGATGGATTTTAAGCTTTTGTCAGGAAAGAATGATGGGAAAAATGACTGAAAAGGAATGTGAGAGCTGGGGAGAAGCTGTCAAGGAAACCCAGGACAGCTACTGTCTTTACTTGGGGCAACAACTACATGGGGAAGAGGTGGGAGTAAATATCCAAAGCCCTTTTAGCTAGGGCCTACTGATTTCAAAGATCATCTCTAAATTTTCCTATCACATACTGTTCTATTGCTATCACCTGTTATATTTGTATTTGTCTTGAAGCCGTCTATTAGAATCCCCCCAAAATTTTCAGGAAGCAAAACCTTTAAAAATATATTTTTTTCCAGTTCTAAAAGTGTTAGTGAACAATTACATGATTGCATTACTTTAGGTCTGAATTTAAACGAGACACAAAATAGCTTCACCAGACAGGATTAAATTAATGTTACATGATGAGTCTTGGCAGGCTGGCTGGTCTTCCCACATGACGTAATTAATTACCTTAGCCACTGAGACTTATTTAAAATTTTATGTTGCATAGAAATAAGGTCCCTGTATAGTTCTTAATTGAACTCAATGGTATTTATTTAGTCCACATGGATTTTTCCTGGAATAATAGGAATTTACCTTCCATTGCTGGATAATTTTCCTTAAAACTCATTCAAAAGAATGAAACGGAAATAACTGGTTGAAATCTAATATGGTATCAGGAGTCTTCTCTCTGATATTTCGTATCATATTGCAACACTTATCTTTTTTTTCCACTATCATTCCAACATGCCTTCTTTTCTTTACAGAGCTAGTCTCAAGCAGAGGAGACTGCATGGGGACCTAATCCAGGTATTTTAAATTCTCAATGGCATTGATAAAGTACATCCAGCAATATTCTATCAGTTTAAGGGTGAATCCCGTACTTGAAGACGTCAGTGGAAATTAAGGGGAAGTACATTTAAAACTGAAGCCAGGAAACACTTCTTTATGCAAAGAGTTGTGGGACTCTGGAACAAACTTCCATGACATGGAGTTGAAGCAGAGACCGTGATAACCTTTAAGAAGGATCCGAATGAGATACAGGTAGTCCCCAGGTTACGGACACCCGACATACAACATACGAACGGGGCCGCAGCTGCCACGCATGCGCCTCAGTAACTGCCGCTCCGTCATCTTCGGCCTGGGGATGCTGCAAGCGGTGGCTGGACGGAGGCTGGAGGGGGTTGATTTCGCTGCTCGCGCAGTTTAGTGTCCATTGGGTGGCTTCCGGCGGCAAGCGGTTTCACTGCCCGCCCCCCACTGCAAGTGGCGACCCTGTTGTGGCTGAACGGAGGCCATTGAGGGTGAACGAGGAGGCGAGAGGTAGTATTGTAGTGTGCCTCGGATGGCTGCGTGTTGAATGGGGGTGATGGCGTGGCGGGACACTGTATACAGTATACTGTAGTGGAGGTGACTATGATGTGGGCTGGTGATGAACCGCCCCTCGCTGCCCCCATTCATTCTCAATATCAAGCCTGCTTGTACTGTTACACACATAGAAGGAAGTTGTCTCTTGTCAGTACAGGGTGGTCCAGATCTAATTCTGCAGATCCAGATCGTCTGGATGACTTTGATTTATGTGGGGACGATTCCACTTCGGCGCAAAGACGGTACTTCATGTAATCAGTTCGCACACTTTTCGATGGTCTGGGATTTTTCGGGTGATTTTTTATGTAATAAACTGAATAAGTTATAGCGTAATGAAAATTGCATAATTAGATCTGGACCACCCTATACATCAGACATGTTGACGACTGGTGCCTTCCTGCTGTGATAGCGTGTACAGTGCTGTACAGAAGAGCTCATCTTAACCTTTTGTCTTCAACCTTCAAGAATGTCTCTGAAACACAAATCTGATGCAAGTGCTGGTGATACAGTAAAGAAGAGAAAAACCATCACCTTTGAAAGTAAAGTAGAAATAACAAAAAGGTCAGAAAGAAGTGAAACTCCATCATTCATTGGCAGAGCACTTCGTTACAGTTGGTCAACAATAACATTTATTAAAGTAATATATCTGTTCCGACTTACATACAAATTCAACTTAAGTACAAACCTACAGTCCCTATCTCGTACGTAACCCGGGGACTGCCTGTATTGGGACAGCTTGGCTATTAGGTATAACAAACAGCTTGGTCGACTGGTATTTTCTTATGTTCTAAAAAAGAAAGTAGATTACCCAAACCCAGATTCTGGAAGTAAATTCTCATGAGAATAATACAAGCTTTGAAGTGTTGGGTTTAGTTTGCATTTGCTGACAGAACTGGATCAAAGAGGAAATGGATTGTCGAGCTGTTTAAGGTGACTCTTCTGTCCCCTCTAGCACAGTGTCTAGTAGTTGTATGGCTAGCCTTCACAGTTGATACTGTGAAAGGTGATGTTATCATTCAATTTTAGGAATAGCTATAAAAAGTAAAAGTTAATTTCCTATATTAAATTTGCTCATACTGAAGCTTAATCCATCCATAACCTGTTTACACAGTTCAGGGTCAAGGAGAATCCTTGCCACTGCCAGCTCCAAGGAACCTTACTGAACTTGAACTTTGATCTTTATTTTATATAGCACTTTTAACATTGACCAACATCAACATGGCTTTAAATGTAGGAATGGCTTAATTTAGATAGTCAGTCATCCGTCTATACTGTTTCCAAACCCCTCTTTTTTCCATGTGTGGACCACTGAGAGCAGGAGTCTATTTGGGTAATATCAAGTACCAGGCTGCAATGGGCTTCAGTACTACATGTCACAGCCAGGCAAGGTTAGAATTACCACTTATCCTAATTTGTATGTTGTTAGGATATGGGAGGAAACTAGAATACACACAGAAAATCCTCAGGGAGAATGTGCAAACTCTATGTAGAAAGTGGAAATTGAGGGAATTATACTGTATGTATATCCCGGTTCATAAACTGTGAGGTAAAAATGTCTAGCCAGTATACCATTTCAGAAGTCAATCAATCAACCTTTTAATTCATACATTGATTGACAGAAAGAATCATCAGAAGATGCTTAATTGTAGATATGCCTTGAAGCAAATTTTTTAATTTATTCATTTTATACTAGGGGGTTCTGCCCCCGGCTCGCTTTGCTCGCCCACCCCCGGATTTGGTTTACCGGATATACAATTTAAAGAGATTGTTATTTTCATGGGAATTGTTACATATGCATTATTTTCACTTTTACTTTAAAACTTTTGTAAAAACAATACTTGTCCTTTATTTCCGGCCCCGGGCGTGGTTACATCTTTCTCTCAGGACTTATAACGCTGCATATGTTTTGAAGGAGGGGGGGGTGGCTGAATGCATGCTAAGGAGATGCCGTTGGATCATCTGCTATCTTTCTGCTGCTGCTACTGGTGAGCGGCGTGTTCTTTCTGTTGTGCTGCACATCTGTCATTTAAAAGCCTGTACAGCAGCTGTCCGCTTGCCACTTCATGTCTCTGCTGCTCACGTTGTGAATTGGGGGATGGGTGGCTGAATGCACGCTAAGGAGTTGCAGTCAGATCATCTGCTGACTTGTTGCTGCTGGCAAGCTGTGTTTTCTGCTTGTAGCGCTTTGCATCGATCATTTCAAAGCCTGTACAGCAGCTGCCATTTTGCCACTTTGCCTCTCTGCTGCTTGCGTTGTGAAAGGTCATGGATGAGTGCTGAACGCACACTAAGGAGAAGCAGTCAGATCATCTGCTGACTTCTTGCTGCTGCTCCTGCTGCGTGTTCTGCTTGTCGCTTGTCGTTGTTTTAAGAGCTGGGAGCACATGATGTCTGTCTTGTCAAAAGCATTCCAACTGCTTGGTTAGATTTCCATGAACTTGTTTTAAATGTTGTCTCACTGCCTTGTCTTGCGTGATGTTAAATTGTCTCTCGCGTGACATCAAATTGTCTTCGCGTGACGTTAAAGTGTTCTCTCATGTGACGTCAAATTATCTTCCAAGAAGATCACGTTCCGTCTCCCTAGTCTCCCTCCCAAGATTTTTTTTATAATAGAGAGATATTAGTTATTGCTGTGAACAAAATCAGATGAGTCTTAAATGAAGTGGTGCCCTAAAGAATGACCAGCATGTCTTTATTCTGTATAGAGCCTTTCTGATCAAGCATATTATAAGACAAGAAGGTGTAGGGGCAGAGGGGTGGAGGACATTGTGTATATTTCAGAGGTGAACCAGTCTGCCCCAGGTCCACCCAGACACAACAATTTAATTGCAGGCCATTACAGAAATAGAGAAATGTACACCTTTTTCCACGTGTTGCTAAAAAACAAAGGTTAAAAATCTAAAAGTGGATTGGAATCTCATTTCAGGCATTGCCTGTTTGGAGTTTGTACATTCTCCCTTTGTCATTCATGTTCTCCTCCCTGTAATCTAAACTGGACCAGTGTGTGTGGGTGGGTGTGTGTGTGCATGTTCACCAATATGCCCTGTTATCATCTGGTGCCCGTCTTGTGCCCAAAGCTTCCAAGAAAGGCTCTGGCTTCTTGTGACCATAAACTGGGATCCAAACTCCACATTGCTCCCCCTGCCTCACCTCTGCTTCTTCAAAACAGATTTTAAGAAATGGGTAGACACTTGCCTCTTTAAAATAGCATGTGTACCTCTATAACATTTTAATAACAGCAAAATTCTGCAAGGCAATCGATCTTTACAAATAATCATATATTTCTGAAACATAATTCCAGTTATGCTGGGGCTATGATATTATGCTACAATGTAGGAAAGATCAATCAGCAAATCCATTCATCCATTCATTTTCTGATTCCACTTATACAGGACTTGTCACATGATGACTTAGGCAGTGGTATTCAGTTCTTTTAAAGCTATCGGCATGTGTAGCTGGAATGAGATTAGGGACCTCCCAATGGCCACATTGTTCTTTTTGGGGTGACTCTTAATGACAGGAAGGTGGCTTTAACAGACATCCACTTGTCAGGAATGAATAACATAAAAATCGACTGTAAGAGAATGTGAGAGCAGGGAAGAAACTGACTAGGGAACCCAGGACAGCTGCTCTCTTTACCCATACATAGGGAAGAGGTGGAAGGAAAATTCCAAGGCCCTTTTAGCTATCGGGCTGACTGATACAAAAATCACCATTAAATTTTCCTAAAACTGAAAGTGTTTAATAATAGAAAAAGGAGATGAATAAAACTGGACAACAAAGGTTTTGTTTCCCAAACATTCACTTTAGGGCTGCTGATCATACAAATTACATTTATTATCCTATCACATACAATTTTATTGCTAGTTTACAAGTTTCAGTTACACCTACCCAAAAAATGTACATGGTAGAAGGTTTCTTTAGAGTGGTTTGTGAGAGGTCGAGTACAGCCACAGGAGCAGTGACCATATTTGAGCCAGGACTCCTGAACGCCACCAGTATCGGCACCGCATCGTGGGCTGGAAAGTTTTAAGTTGAACAAGGTCTCTTTTCCATTACCAACAGAATGAAATCCGATTCTGAAGAGCCTTCTGCAAATAAAGTACCTCCACAATTCCAAGTTGACCCAGAATCCCAGGATGAGAGTCCTTGCATTAGAAAAGAAAAAACAGAAGAAGATGAGAGTGACAGCCCAAATGAGAACTGTGATAAGGAACCTCCTCCAGACAAAGTGGAGACTAAGAAGAAGAAAAAGAAAAAGAAAAGGTAAGACAGAGTAACACAAAGTCAGAAACTAAGCTTTTAGTTTTTGTTTCAGTTTGTTATTTTTTTTTTTTACAAAACTGCAGAAGCCTATTCCAGCCACTCAAAAAAAAGTTTTATTGTGTCATTCTTTAAAAGTATTGTGCTATTTTACAAATGAATCGTGTTGTTTCATCAAAATATTATTTTATAATAATTAATTCTTTCACAAATGTTATTTATTATTTTCAAATAATTATTGTATGATTTCTTGAAATAATCGGATTATTTTGCAAAGATATTGCCTGATGCTGCCGGTAATATCGTGCCCATATGTTTCCTAGTGATGGCTATCAAGGGAGACGTTAAGCACACACAAATCTTGCAATTATGTGAAAGGAATGGAAGAAGAGTATATAGAGTAGGTATATATTTAGTTTCTAATCGTTTTAAAATTTAGTAAGGTTAGTACAGATGTTTTAATATATAGGACAAATGGTAGCGCACAGCCGTCATTCCTGCCTAACCGTGCTAGGATTTTCATCTGTATGGGTCTTCACCGGAGTCTTAGAAGATTTGAGGTATGAACTCTGGCTGTAGCGCCTTCAGATTGCACTGTTTCAAAATATCTGTAGCACAGATTCTTTATTAATAGGTTTCCGTTATTGGATTACACACAGCACAGTCTTTTCTGTTTGGCTGTGCGATTGAACCCTGCAAAAGGAAAGGTACACCATCCACTGGGTTTGGTCCTTGCCTTGTACCCAGTGCTGTCGGAATAATCACTGACTCCCTTTGCCCTGACATTGGCAAATAATTAAATTTGCCTCTCAACACATCACATGTAGGAATAAATGTATAGTATACCTTTTGTTCAGTTCTTATCAATTGATTGCATGTTCTGCACATGCCTAACTTCTTCCTCACTAGCTGTCACCAGACAAATGAGCATATGCATATAAGATGTTACTGATGTTACTGATACAGGAAGCAGTATCTTTGTGAAATAAAGCAATACCTTCGTAAAAAAAATGCAGTTTTAATTGCAAATTAAGACAATTTCTTGAGCAAAACAATGCAATATGTTCTTTGGAATGGCAAGAATAAGCTTCCCTGGAGTACTTAGCAACACTGATCTATACATTTTCATTTATTCATCCCTGAGGGCATTTGAGGCAAAGAAATAGGTAATTAACCCTGGACTTCCATGCAAATGTCATGCACATAAACCAGATAACTCAGAGAAAAGATGCATTATAAGAACAAAAAGAGTAGTATTCTGTTAATCTTTAATTAACTTATCTCAAGTCGGTACACGGGACTTGTACCTTCATCTATTAACTGGCACATTTACTGCAGACAGTACAGATGCAGCCTCCTAACGATGAATCTGAGTTTACAGAATTAAAGTTACCACTTCGCACAGTGATTCCTGGCAACTTTTTCTTGCACTTGTAGATGATGTGCACAGTCACAACTTCGAGCATGCGCAGGAGCCACAAGATTCCCAAATCAAACAAAGCGCATAGTCAATCTGCGGACGATTCACGAATAAAACAATTACTGGGAATTACTCGCGGACTTCATCCTTTGGGATCAGACATGATTATTTTAAGTTAAATCACTTTATGTAATTGTGCATTGGGAAAATGGGAATGCCATGTTTTCAGAATTAGAAAAGTATTAATTTTGAGTAAAATAAATATAAAAATAGGTGAGCAATGACAACAGTCTCTGAGACGGATTGTACGTCTTTAAAAACACAGTAATCGAATTGCTTTCTTTCCACATAAACTAATGTTAGTGTGATATCTAACGAATTTAAGGCAGTATAGCTAAAAAGGTTAAGTAATCCCAGCAAATATAATAAATATATAATGAACGTTATTGAGTGTAAATCCATTAACAGGCTCCATAAATAGATTTTGATCTGTTTTATCCTACCTGGTATCCAATGGTTTCTATTTTGTCCACATATTAGTCGCCTTTTCAAAGCCCAACGATCCGGTTTCACTTGCAAAGAAGCCTTCACGGAATCCAATGGGTCATTGTCAAGCAATGGTTCCACGAGGAACTACACAACCCATTAAAGCGCCACTACGGATCCGTTATTTTTAAGACTGTAACCGTTTTATCGCTCCCTACCAACCAGATACTTTCAACTCTTACTCTAAACTTTGAATGCTGGAGCGTGAAGAAGACCCCTATAATGGCCGAGGCGCTTACTAAAGCTTTTTAAAAAGGTGGTGATTTGAATTCTTATCTTGTACTTATTCGCGTGACAGAAGTGAACTGCGGCCGGGACGCTTTGAGATTCGAGAAGAAAACCGCAGTAGCTGTACAAAGAGAGTTTGGTCTGGAATACATTGCCGTTACCCAGGTGTCTGGAGACGTGAGACAGCAGCGCGTACTACTGCGCCAGCCCACCTGCAATTTGTCCCCCCGAACCAGCCATTGTCATAGGGGCGGAGTTGAACGCGACATCCTGAACACAGGGCAGACGCCAGTCATCTGCAACTGACCTCAACTCAAAGGTGCAATATTAATGCAGAGTACGGCAATACCGAAGCGACAGATCAGAGCACCCAAAACATTTAGGTGGATACACGTTAAATAATTAGGAGTGCAAATACATTTGAAATAAAAAAGCACAATACATCTTATAGATGAAAAAATAAATTGCTATGCTGAGCGATGAATGAAAATGTGTGTGCGCGCGCGCGTGCGCGTGCGCGTGTGTCTTTGGGTTGGGGGTGGGGAAAAGAAATAGTAAAAAAATCCACGTAAACAAATTGCAGTAATCATACGTAACCAGTAGATGGCAGACGAGCTTCTCTCCTGCCCCCAACTTTTAAAGGCGCTCTAAGTGCGGCTCGCCAAGTGTGTTTGAGCACCACATGCGTCCTGTTAAAAACCTCTTGCAAAACCAAACTATTTTTATTAAGTAAAAGTCAAAAGATGGAAAAAAAAAATCTGATTTTTTTTCTATCGTATTTCAAATTAATATTCGTAAAATAGGCTTGCCTATCTAATGACTCAAGGCATTGGATTCTTGTTGCAAACCCGTCCAAGTCGCTCATCTTCATAAACATTTGAAATGCAGTTAGATTACAATGCAAAACGTCAATATACAGCAAGAGAAGATGCAGAAGAAAGGCTGCTGTGAACTGGCCAGAAGGGGGAAAATAGTACCCAGAAAACACTCAGTGCAGAAATAGATGCATCATGTAAATACTTCATATACAGTATACTTACCAAGCTGTAATTGGAAGCCAGATCTTGGAGAGGGTGCCAGTCCCTTGCAAGGCCAGCTTACTCACATTGCCATACTAACACAGGGGCAATTTAGGTTCACCGATAAGCTAAGACACATGTTTTCTGAGAATATGGTGTACAAAAACACAATACCTAGGAGAAAAAAAATCTTAAACATATGTAAATAATCATATTCCATATAGAAACATTGGCTCTGACCCCAGGATCTGTGAGGATGCAGCATTAATCACAAAATTTTCTTTTCTGTTTAGTCGGTTTTAAATTCTTCTAGTTATGCAACCAAATAATAAAAAAAGAAGAAGCTAATTTTTCATTATAATGACCCTGAGTAAGGTTGGCACAGAATGGTGGTACAGTGGAGATAGCAATGTTGCCTCACGGCTCCCAGGTTGTCTCCTGCCCTGCTATCAGTGACTTGTTCTGTATTCCGGAGCCTGAGGCTTGAGGTTCGCATGCACTGTCCTCCTCTTTCAGTGGTTAAGGTCTGATGCCCAGCTCCATTGTTGCCTGTTTTTAAAAGCACTGCCGCCAAAAGGGGTGGAGTCTTCTCGGAGGCACAAGAGAGAGTTACACATCTGTCTACGGCAGCCCTTTAATGCTATTGGGGAAAGAAATTATACTATTATCATTAGCACCCCCCTCTCGTTCCGGGGTTGAACTCTTTACCTTACCAGAGCCAGGAAGGTGCACATGCATAACAATCTTCTATATATAAAAAAAAATGTAAAAAGTTTCTTCATGAGGTACTGGGGCAACTAAGTTATTAACTAAACAAACAGGCTTAATGGAGTGAATGGTCTTCTCTCATTTGTCAATTGTCTTATGTTCTTATAATTTTAAATTGCAGCTTTTTTATGAAGGACACCATTCTAAGGTGTTCTTAAAGAAGAGTATGGAAGGTAATTGGCACCTCTACACTGGTTGCATATGAGTGTGGTTGTATGCCTTTTGATGGACTCGGAACCCATCCAGGGTTGGACCCTTGCCTTGTGCCCAGTACTGTTGGAATAGGCTTCACCTATCCAAGGTCATTTGAAAATATTCTGTTATGGTTCAATAATTGTCTGCATTAATAAATCCAATTTACTGGTGAGGTTTGAAGTCTATAAAATATGATGGCTTTAATATCTTATAAATATGGCAAGGTTTGCTAAATGCTCTGACATCCCAATTCATTGAAAAGTAGTGTGGACGATCACTTAGACAAGACAGCAGGTGTGGTCATATAGCAGCTTTATTTTCTCATCGTCACAGTGAGCAGGTTTCAGAAAAGCAGGCAATCAATATTACTTAATAATAATAATTCATTACATTTATATAGCGCTTTTCTCAGTACTCAAAGCGCTATCCACACAGGGAGGAACCGGGAAGTGAACCCACAATCTTCCACAGTCTCCTTACTGCAAAGCAGCAGCACTACCACTGCGCCACCTGTGAGGACCTTGACAGCGTCAGGGCTCTTCTGAACCCTGTTTGTTGGGTGGGGCAAAGTTTTTATACCCCTAGAATGCGTGATTTAATATTCATTATGAAAATGCAACAGTCAACACTTTATTATACACAATCCTTGAGCCCCTTCAATGCTCCTTGTGCAACTTGATTCCTTGGCTCTTTTGTTATGGCGTTCAGATGTAAACTAAGGGAAAACGTGATAAGGCAGTCTCAGTGTGGAATGCTTAGACCTTGAGTCCTTTTGACAAATATTCTTCTGTTTGCTCAGCAAAGCATGTTTTTAAAGCTTACTTCTGCTTAACTCCTTAGACAAGGATTAGTACAAGGGAACGAAGAGAACATTCATCTTCCACAGTAGCAGGTGTAAAATAATTCAGAATAAGCAGCATAAAATAAATGCAAATGTAATTGTATGTTATAAATAAATGTATTTTAACACATTCTACTATCACTTAGTGTAACATTTGTTTCTGATTTGAGTTAAATCCCACTGACAGGTCTTTGAGGGTCAGAATCTATCCCAGGCCCAGTAACGTGCATGAAGGTACCCAACCTTGGACCTGGCTCCAAATTCAGCACTATGCAGACTGTGACACGACTTAAGCCCAGTGGCCCACAGCCATGAGTCAGCAGTGCTTACCACTGTGCCACTCCTAGTGCCAGTCTAATGTCTAAACTGAGTTCAGTCTGGAGTAAAAATATCAAAAAGTAAATGAAACAAGACTGCTTACAGGTGGACTTTCTCTTTTGTATACTGTTTAAAAAGCATTTCTTGTAGAATGCAATTATGCCAGCAAAAAACAAGTTGATCTTAATGAATGAGCAGCTAAGCCAAGGCTGCAGATGCCATGCCTGCTTTGGGTTTAGTGCAAATGCAGTGGCCCTTCCATGTTGTCCTCTAGAGCCTTTGCACATTTTGTCCATTTATATCCCTCTTAAATGCTTCAGGCCACCCTTGCTGTAGCGTGCTTCTGTCTTTCTGCTCTTGTTTTCTTTTTTTCCAGATGAATCTGGATAAATCTCTCCAGCTGCAAATATGAGAGCGGTAAGTTGAATAAGCCCCTAGTAAAATGTGTGTTCATATCCAGCTCAGCACTGGTGATGGGTAGGGCAATAATGTTTGTGTGTGTGCATTTAACGTGCAGGATATCTCAACAAGTGTATACATACAGAATTTGGCAGACAAAAAAAAACACCACTGTATTCACCGATAGCTCAGCCCAGAAAAGACATAAAAATGAGGAATAGAAGGCATTGATATACACTAAAGAAAGTGCATCATTTAATGTAGCATTTCTAAATAATAAAAAACACAATTTTAACTCACTAAATATGCTATTGTACAACAGTTTCCATATTTTTTTTATTTACATTTGCAGACAAGGCATATTATGTGATTTGCTCAGGGTCACACTGTAGTTTGGAGATGGGGACTGAACTGGCATCTGCTCGGTTTGGAGTCCAGTATCAACTACACCAGGGCTCACAAACTCTGGTCCTGGAGGGCCGCAGTGGCTGCAGGTTTTAATACTTGCCCTTTTCTTAATGAATGACCTGTTTTTGCTGCTAATTAACTTAAAATGAATTTTAATTGACTTGTTTTTTAGATTTGTTTCCCTGAATTTCTTCATTGTTCCTCTGAATTGCTTCATTTCTTTCCTTAAACAGCACCCAAACAGAAATAAAATGTGAAGTGAGGGAGCCAACAGAAGACCAACTAAGTCAGGGCCTCAAACTCCAACCAATTTCACTCCAACCAATTGCTTAATCAGGCACTGATTCTTGTTGTTAATTCAACTTGTTCTTTAATTCTATGGCTTGTCGCTGCTCTCATTGTGCAATAGCAGACGTTCCTGAAATTGTTGATTTTCACTTTTCTAAGAGCTCTGATAAAATGTTTTGTGGACCTGAGCAGATCAACATTCCTGAGACCTTCACCTTTCTTTATTTTCAGATATTGTGTGATGATCACAGTTTGCTGGTCAATTTTGGCTCATTTTGTATCTCACTGTTAATTAAGGAAAAACAAACAATTAAGGGGTCTGAGTCTTCAAGAGCAAGTCAATTAAAATGAACTCAAAAGAAGTTAATTAACAGCAAAAAACAGGTCACTAATAAGGAAAAAGGTTAAAATGAAAACCTGCAGCTACTGCGGCCCTCCAGGACCAGAGTTTGAGAACCCTGTACTATACTAACAGTGAAAAATGACCATTTAAAATTATATATTGTACATTATTATTTTAATTCATCAGAAATATGACCCCCTGGGTATCTCTCATTAGAGGTGTGTCTGGCACAGCCTACCGGGTGAAAACCAAGAATACACAGGAGAGATTACACCTGCTGAGCACCCAGGGAGAGATGCACACAATGTCTATCCTGCTCTGTACGATGCCACTACTGCCTTCACTAGAACAAGCATGCAAAGTGGTAAAAAAGAACAGATTCAAATGAGAGGAGTTCAAGATTGTATCTTGCCTAAAGAAGCGGCCTGAGTTGCCTCGAAAGCTTGCATATTGTAATCTTTTTAGTTAGCCAATAAAAAGTGTCATTTTTGCTTGACTTCTCACTACATTCATAATGGCTAACACGGTACAACACCCTAGAAGGTCCCGTGAAATTCTAATTAAGAATCCGTTGAATCTTTACAAAGGAACTTGGACAGAATGAAGGCTTAGGCAGATTTTTGGCAGGTGAAATTTAATGTAAGTAAATGTAAAGGAGGTAAAAATGTTAGATCTGAATACACAGTGGGAGGTCTGAAAAATCAATAAATATTCCTTATGAGAAAGATTTAGGATAGGAATCATAGTGTACTCACCACTATCAACTTTCAGGCAGAGTTCAGAAACCATGAGGGATGCTAACAGAATGTCAGGTTATATAGCACCCTGATGTGTGGAATACAAGTCCAAGGAGGTTCTGCTCAAGCTTTATAACGCACTGGTGAGTCCTCAGCTGGAGTACTGTGTATAGTTTCGGTCTTCCAGTCTACAAAAAAGGACAAAGCAGTACAGTACTAGAAAAATTCCGGAGAACAGCAACCAGGCTGATTCCAGGGTTACAGGGGATGAGTTATGAGGAAAGCTTAAAAGAGAGGAGTCTTTTCAGTTTAAGCCAAAGTAGAAGAAGAGACGACATGACTGAAGTGTATAAAATTATGAAGGGATTTACTCCAATGAATCGAGACTTTACTTTACAATGAATAAATAGGTCAATTTCGCACTAACATTACAAAGTTATTCTTCACACAGAGAACCCCAGACTCATGGAATAAGTGGCCAGGTAGTATGGTAGACAGTAGGACTTTAAGGACTTTTAAAACTTGACTTGATGTGATTTCGCAAGAATTGAGTAGATGGGACTGACGAACTTTGTTGGGCTGAATGGCCTGTTCTTGTCTAGATTGTTCTAAAGTTCTAGAAAAAAAGTCTATATTCCTCACTGTAGTATTTGAGCCAGAGTTGACTGCAGAAACCATTTATCCTGAAGATAATAATAATAATTCTTTGCATTTATTTAGCACTTTTCTCACTACTCAACACACTTAGCAATTGCAGGTTAAGGGCCTTGCTCAAGGGTCCCAACAGAGCAGAGTCCCTTTTGCCATTTTACGAGATTCAAACCGGCAACCTTCCGATTGCCAGTGCAGATCCCTAGTCTCAGAGCCACCACTCAAATGAGGAGGTCTGACTATGTTTAGCTTGGTGAAGTTCTTTTACATGGTCTGGCTACTTGTATATGCATTGAGGATTTTGAAGAAAAACAATAAAAATTTAGAACCAATCCATCTATCCATTCATCCATTGATTTTCAAGCCAATCTTTCCTATCCATGTCTGTGTAGCAGAGCTGAAGAAGAATGAAACTGCTTTGGAGAAAAGACACCCTTGTAGTCAGAAATTTGATTAGTCACTCAATCTAAGAAAGACGTGCTTTGGCTTGGCCGACTAAGAACATTGTTTTCAACTCTCTGTGAGAAGTTAACACCTGAGTATCGAGGGTATTTTGTGAGCTGTGCTCTGCCAGTACAAAGATAACTTTGCTTGCCCATTTGTTTTCACACCCATCCACTCATTTTATATCCCTTCCACCCATCCATCTTCAAACTCATTTATGCGTACATTCATCTATTCATATTCAGACCCATCAGTCCATCCATTTTTAGCCTATATAGATTATTCAGGTTGGTTGCCTAATTCAATTTCAGAGTTACACTTGAATGATAAGTCTGTAGAAATTAGATATTTATCTTTATGCTGTCTATTATGGCCTCATTGCACTTTTACTTTAGCATCTTTTATTGAAATTCCATATTGGCCAAAGTCTAGTGCATTCAATACCAACTCTGATTGCTGCGCTTGTTTAGTCACAAACCCATAATGCAAAGCATAGCCAGAATGAGCACTTTGCTATCTCTCAACATCTGTTCATCCACTATCAACAGTTCCTGTGGTAGACAAGTTTATGTACATATGCTAGCATACTGTATTTTATGTCTGTCTACAAAAAATCAAAATGCTTTTCTGACTTTAGGATTTTTTTATATTTACTTTTCTCAGAATTTGTGCACATTTTTTTGAGACATCCTGTATATAATGTATATACCTGTATACGTATGTACATATAATACATGTATTGTAGGTGCCAATGTGGATGGACAAGGCACCCTGCTTGAGAGACCATAATGGATGCACAGAGGGAGATTGTCTATCTGGAACTGTTCCTCCTCCAGTGTAATAGATGGCAGTGCTCCTCTTGTATAATATATGTATGCGTGTGTGTGTGTAGAGTAGAGTAAGAGTAGGGGCACCAACACAATGGGGCATCCCAGAGAACCCTTACTTTAAACTGTACCTGAAGCCAATTTGAGCTTGATTTTTATTTTTGCTATCTTTAAACTACATCTCATTAGGTTATTTTTAAGGATTCTAAATGTAATGCATTCATGTAGACTTTCAAGCCATTTATATTTTTTCTTATTATTTTCAGCTTAGCCAGTTCTTGCGTTATTACACACCTTGGGATGGTGTTTTCAATGAAGGCCATTATATAAATAAAGATTGCTAAGGGAAATGGGTTATAAAATATCGGGAAAGGTTCTAACCCCAAGGTACTCTTACCATGGTCAATCAAATTCCAGCTCAGTTTCACAACTGTGAGGATCTGGAGCAGTGCTTTATACAGTATTGTGCATCACCATCATAAAAACTCCAAATATTGATATTTCTAAAAGAAGAATGGCCTCACATTATGTGAGTTCAGTTCCAGGCCCTTGTTCGCTCAATCCGAAAGGCATATGGAAGCTATTCTGACAGCTTTTGGTGGCCCACCTCCCTACTAAGACAATTTGTAACAGTGTTTCTTTTATTATGTCACTTACCTGTTTGTGTGTGGATGTTTATATGTTTGTGCATATACAGTACACTTATATATACACTCACTGAGCGAATTGTTAGGAATGTTTCACTAATAATGGGTAGGCTTCCTTTTGCTCCTATGGAACTCAGCAGAGCTGCCCCATAGAACTACAGGTCCCAGCATGCCCTGCAGGTGTCTGTGTGGTAATCCTGTCCCAGGGAAGCTGCCATCTAATGTATTGGGTGATGCCACTGGTTCAAATACATCGTCTCCATTACACTGGCCTCCCGGACAGGTAAGGAACTTTGTTCCATCCCTGCCAGGACACAGGCATATTCACTTAGAGGTTGCTACCTCCTGCTAACCTCCAGGCAAAGGCAGGGAATAACCAGCCTTTCTTCTCGACCTTTCAGTATGGCAGCATCCCGGCCAGGTAATGAATTATGCACCATCCCTCTCAGATTGCCAACCTGTGCCTGCTGTCCAACATGTATTTGTATATGTATATATAATATGTATGTATGTATGTATGTGTGTATATACAAGGACAAGGACATGGACAAGGCAGCCTATATATAGGGTGTCCCAAAATTCACGCAAGAAGTAATTTTGAAAGAGAACACAGGTTTTTAATTAAAAATTGTAAATAAGGGTTATGTATGGAATAGCATATCGGGAAAATGGCCTCCACGGCTTTGCTGGCACATACGCACTCTTTTATCGAAATTTTCCATGACCGATTTGCATAAATGTGGCTGAATTTCGTTGATACAGCACTCAATTTCCTCCTTCAAGGTGTGGGTGGTCGTGGGCTTGATGGCATAAACCTTAGACTTCAAAAAACCCCAAAGAAAAAAGTCCAACAGCGTTAAATCGCATGATCTGGGCAGCCAATTCTGATCACCAAAATGGGAAATTACACGATCAGGAAATGACTCATGCAGTAATTGAATTGTTTCTCGGGCTGTATGGCATGTGGCACCGTCTTGTTGAAACCACATATCGTCCACATCCATATCTTGCAATTTAGACACAAAAAGCTGGATTATCATGTCGTGATAGCGAGCACCATTAACTGTTATTGCCTGACCAGCCGCATTTTCAAAGAAGAATGGTCCGATGATGTCTCCAGCCCAGAATCCGCACCAAACAGTGACACGTTGTGGATGCATTTGTTTCTCAACGACGCGTTGTTCTTTTGTGTAGCGCTCCATTTTTAATAACCCTGAACTGTGAGCTGTCACACTGTCTTTTTTTTTTTCGTTGGCAACACTTTACCGCACAAATGGCGCCAAATTCAAATCTTGCGTGAATTTTGGGACACTCTCATATATACGTATATATAGGATGAGTCAAAATTATGGTAACATTTGAATGGTGGAAACAATTTATTCAGAAAACATACTTCATATGTGCAAGATGATTTCCAGGAATGTCTCAACCTGTTCGCCATTATATTTAACGCACAAAAACCAATGAGCAACAGTACCAATTAAAGCGCAGACACACATTTCACAGGGAATAGATGATCCTGCAGTCCGTATTCTCTCCTTTAGATCTTTGATATCACGAACTTTCCTGCTATACACACACGCACTCCTTCACCATACCCCATAATCAGAAATCACAGGGTGTCAGATCAGGGGAGTGTGGAGGCCATGGCAATGCTCCACCATGAACTATCCATCAACCTAAAAATAATCCATTAGTGTTAACATAATTTTGACTCACCCTGTATATATATATATATTTCTGTATGGCAGGCATCTAAGTATCTGCGCTGGTATCCAGAATGTTGCCGGTTTGAATCCCCGTCACTGCCAAAAGAGATCCTACTCTGCTGGGCCCTTGAGCAAGACCCTTAACCTGTAATTGCCCCAGGGGCGCTGTACAATGGCTGACCCTGCACTCCCTCCCCAAGGGGTATGCGAAAACTAACAAATTCCTAATACAAGAAATTGTATAAGGCGAAATAAAGAACAAAAAAAAAAGTCTACACCAAAATGTTAGTGAGAATTAGTTAATCAGTAAAATTAGTGAATTTTTCAAGGGACTGGATACTTTTTCAGGGTGTTATCTTGTACAGTATGTATGTGTATTAGAAAGCGGTTTTTTTTATAATTTTTGGTTTAAACATTTTAAATTACGTGAAATAATATTTGTGTCCATCAGTGATAACATAGGCTACAGTAGCCCTCAAACATGCCTGTCAGCCCTTAAAATTATAATTAATATTTGACTATTTGTCGAAAATCTAATTTTTTCGACTTGATTTGTATCTAATAATGATTGCTCTAGGGCATTATGGGTGCTTCTAATGTTTGTGAGCTTAAGTCAAAAGCGATGTGCCTTAATAAGCTGATGCCACAGTGGTAAGGCCAGGGATGGGGGGATTGGGATGGCGGTTGGGGGTGAGAAATGCAGAATAATGAAGCAGAGCAGGAAATGTGATTGGCCAGTACTGCATTTCAAGCACGTCCAGGGCATATTGGGGGAGTCACATTAAGAGGTGCCACCTACCACTCCTGTTGCTTGGCGCACTCTCGCTGCACTGCTGCCAAGCCAGTCTGGGAATCTGGCTCTGTAGTCTTATGTTACCTTAAATTAATTTAATTGCAGATGAGTGATATTAGCTTGGTTTTAGCTGTTTTTTAGCACTGTGATGGGAGATGCAGTGCGGCGTCCAGCTTTCAAACGGCTTTGGTATACAGTGGCCGGCTGGATAAGCCATTGCTTTTTTTGGCTGAAGTTCAAAACCGCAGAAGACACCAAATGTGTTCTGCTCCGCTTGAAAGCATGCCTTCAAATATTCTTTCCATCTGCTCTGCTATCCAGTCAGGCGAGCTGTCAGAAAATATGGCCTGCGGGAAGCCGGGGACAATGAAGAATGGACAGTGTACTGGACAGACTGCTCTGTCTCGCTGGACCGTGTCATGGAACTGAAACGCTACCAGGTATTCAACCAGAGGCCCTGTCACAAGGATATTTGAAAGTTAAACTTTTCTTTAATGATACATTTTTTTACATAATCTGATGCCCACAGTCTTTTCTGGCAGGAGTCACCAGTCCAAACAGATTAGATTCTTTTTGTCTTCTTTTAATATTTCTTTGTATTGCATGCTAGCAATGTTGCTATATGAAATTAAGAGAGATTAAAGGACCTTTTGGGAAATTGAATTATGATAAAGAACAGTTTTCAGGCTGGGCAAAGACAAAAATTCTCCATGACTCATGGAGTTGAAGCTAATGGTAAATGTTTGCTCTTAACCTGTATCCTTTTATCTCCTAGAAAATCAACCACTTTCCAGGAATGAGTGAAATCTGCAGAAAGGATCTCTTGGCTAGAAACATGAATAGGATGCTGAAATTGTTCCCCAAGGAATACAATATTTTCCCCAGAACATGGTGCCTGCCAGCCGAGTTAGTAATACCAACCAAAGCCACCTACCGTCCCCCCTTCACCCTCACCTGCTCAAACATCTGGAGTCTGCTTAACACAGAGGTTAACTAGTAGCCCACCTTTAGTTAATGCTGTAATGGTATTTCATTATAGAATGTGCCAGAGAATGGAGCAACTGTACTGTAACTTTATTATCAGTATCCCTTCAAAAAGCCTAAATCATTCAGCCAGTCATTTCACTTCTTTACAATCAGTGCATGCTTAGTATGTAGCGCCTTAACTATCTTGCTAATTAAGAGCAATATCTTAGTTTATTGAATGCCAGAGTCATAAAGAAATGAAACATCTAAACAGATGTTGCCTCCCTTTTGTTTGTGTTAAGTTAAAAACCTGAAAATGTGCCCCACTGACTTTATTAACCCAATCAGACCTTCAAGCCCAGCACTGTCCATAACTGAGCCCCCCACTGTGTTTGTTCAGGGTTCACTTGTGCTTGTCTTCAGATTCCAGGTGTTGGGACTGAGGCTGCTACTTTATGCTGTGTTTTACCTTCCTAAGAATGTGATTCTTGATTGTTTTAAATCTCATATTTCTCTGTGTGTGAGACGTAGAGGTTCTCTGTACTTTCTCCTGTTCTAAACATGGGCAATTTACTGCACACATTTAAGCTGCTTACCAATTTTCTTTAGTTACAGTGATTTCCAAGCCTATAGCCGAGCAAAGAAGCACAAGACGTACATCTGTAAGCCGGATACTGGGTGCCAGGGCAGGGGCATCTTTGTCACCAAGTCAGCTAAGGACATCAAGGCCGGCGAAGACATGATCTGTCAGCTGTACATTTCCAAGGTGATCCTGAAAACATTTTGAGACATTTCAGCAGAACAAAATTCATTTGGTGTAAAAATGGTGTATTATTAAAACTAACATTAATGCACAATGCAAAGGGCTAAAATTATAAATAATGCCTACTGTATATAATATACACATATTAATTTACATACATAGGTTTGCGTGTTTGTTTATAGTATATGCAATACTTATAGTAAGCATATTTAATGTGTATATACTGTGGAAGACAGGGGGCGCTACAGAGACCCAAACCCCAGAGATAACTGACACACACAGGTACAGATTCAATTATAATAGATTTTATTCCACCAAATACCGTATAGAGAACATAAAGGGACAGTGAATCCTTCCTTTTCTCTTCTCTTATCCTCTCTTCTCGCTACTCCTCTTCCTCTCACAAGTGTTGTCCTCTGCCTCCCGACTCCGACTTGAAGATCCCTTTAAACCAGATGCTAGGAGTACTTCTGGTATCCGCCCAAATACCGACAGGGGAACTTCCAGATCAGGTGGAAGTTTCTATAATGCATGGATGGTTCCTCTCTTTAGCTCTTCTCTGGCAGAACCCATGGCACGCAACAGGGCTGCACCACAGGACTACACTTCCCAGCAGGTCTGTGGGCTGAAATATTGGGGCAGCAACACGAAAATGCTGCCCTTTAGTGTATTGAGGAAAGTCATCTCCCCAGATCCCTTCATCTTTCTGGCCTCTTTCCCTGGCAAGGGATCAGCTCTTGACCTGGTCAAGATGCCAATCAATTGTTGTATGTCCACTCCTGCATCCACCTCCTGGCAAGGGACCTTCTTTCCCTCTGGATGAGATGACAGACGATCCCTAATGACACTTACAAATATATATATATATATACTAGACATTAAGCCCGTTACAATAACGGGCGCTAGAATAGTAGTGCATAAACATTAGTAGGAACAGTCTATATTAAATGGCAAAGGACCGTCTGTTTTCTGTTACAGTAATAATAATAATAATAATAATAATTCATTACATTTATATATACTGGCTTGTATGTGGCTGTAATATGCATCACTGTATTGTGTGCCTTTAATTTTCTCTCACAGTAATACGTCTCTCTAGCAAGTATTTTAATTTGTGCTGGCGTGCAGCCGATTATTGTATGTATGGCGTCTCCCCAGCAACGGATTTTATGTGCATGAAAATAAATCTACTTTTAAAAGTAATCCTATTGTAATATCATGAAAATTCATATATTTAGGAAAACACTTTACACTTTACTGGGCCAAGTTTGTTAACCGCAAATCTGACATCCTCAGAGTGAACACTTGCACAACAACAAACACTAATCCCACCTCTTTGGGGAAGCTGGTCTCCGCGTCTCAGTACCCAATTGGATTTTTCATGCGTTATGTTTTAGGTCTTACCTCATTTACTGAAATCTGATTGGATCGGCCACGCGATATTTTATAGGTCCCGCCCTCTCTGTCTTGTGTGACGCGTCAGGCGGCCTTTGAAGCATCGCCCCGTGCCCCGCGCATGCACACTTCACCAGAAGACACACACACACGGACACATGGACACACACAGGGATTTTATTAAAGAGGATAAAACTACTGGGCTTCACCCCCTGCTCGCTTCACTCACCAACCTCCCAGGCCTGCGCTATGCGCCAGCCACTTCACGTCTCTGCCGCTCGCATATGTGGATTTCACTTTCACCAGACAACAAATCTTTTAATTCTCACAGATACGCCTCTTCATTGGGAAGAAACACTACTTTTCCCTGATGGCAACATGAATTAGACAATCTACAAGTCTCCAACATTAAGTTGAAATCCAAACAATATATTTGATCTCTTTTCACTTTTCTGTTATTTCACCAAGTAATAATTTCCGTTTGCTTGCGCTAATGCGATCTTTACTATCATTTTTTTGAGACTTTCAAAATTTAGTACTTTCATTATCTCTAACCTGCTCTGCGTGTGTATCATCACGCCAATATTTTTGAATTCTTTACGATGTTCTGCTTTGTCATCTACTCTTTGTCTTTTATTTCCGTCGTGGTTAAATCTCTTGGCACAAAGTCTCGTCTTGCGGGATGTGAAAGTATCTCTCTGAAAAAGTCAAATTTTTTTATTATAATAGAGAGACATAGATTAGCTATGCTACCTTTCTAAGAAGGTTTGAAATTTAATTAAGTGACATAGACCTCAGTGTTAATGTTTCCAGTGCACCATCTATGCACAAGCTCCATGTCTGTGTTGATTTATCTCTGGTTTCTTTTGTTTTCCTTCCACATATTGTACATTTATTGGGTTATTTGACACCTCTAAAATGTCCCGTATGTGTGTGTGAATGAGTGTGCACTTTTGATGGAATGTTTTTTTCTTTCTCCCTAATACCCTTAATTTCATCTAATAAAAACTGAAAGTAGATCAATGGAGGTAATTTTGTTTGAGTTCTTGGTGTTTAGTGTTAACAATTCTTGGCTTTCTAAGCCCCTCATATTGCTAACTTCTGCTTTTATTTTTCAGATCTGTTTTTACTTGTCACTTATGTTGCATTTTTTTTTTCACCTGTGGCCAGTCCAATGATATCCTCCCCAACAGACTCTTTAATATCCTACCTCTCAGGCCGCACTCAGTTTGTTCAGCTTAAAACTTTCACATCTCCACCCACCACTGTTACTTCAGGTGGGCTCTGTCCTGGGGCCCCTCCTTTTCATTATTTACCTCCTTCCCCTTGGTAATATCTTTCGTAATCATAACATTAGCTTCCACTTTTACGCTGATAACACCCAGCTCTATCTCACTAGCAAACCTACTGCTTCCCTTCCACCCTCCTCACTTATTAATTGCATAGCAGAAATCAAATCCTGGTTTTCTTCAAATTTTCTTAAATTAAATAGTGACAAAACTCAGGATCTCCTCATTGGTACAAAATCAACATTATCCAAAACTGAATAATTTTTCATTTGTTATTGATAATTCCTCTGTCTCCCCTTCACCACAGGTTAAGAGTCTGGCTGTCATCCTTGACAGTACTTTATCCTTTCAGTCCCACATCAATAACATCTCCCGGTCTACATATTTCCACCTGCGTAACATTAATCGTATTCTCTCCTCCCTGACTCCCCACACCACTGCTATCCTTGTTAACAGCCTTGTCACTTCTCGTCTCGATTATTGCAATTCCCTTTTCTTTGGTCTTCCTCACAAATCTCTTTATAAGCTTCAACTGGTCCAGAAATTCAGCTGCCCGCATCATTACTAGAATCCCCTCTATTCCCACCATATCACTCCCATCTTGCAGCAGCTTCATTGGCTTCCAGTTAAGTTCCGCATTCAATTCAAAATTCTTCTGTTAACTTTTAAGGCTATCAACAACCTCGCCCCTCCATATTTGTCTGACCTCCTCCATGTTGCCATTCCCTCCCGTACCCTTAGATCCTCTTCCTCCATCCACTTGACTGTCCCCTTCGTCCGTCTTACCACTATGGGGAGCAGAGCATTCAGTTGCTCTGCTGCCCAGCTCTGGAACGCACTACCATCTGAGCTTAGAAATATTGAATCATTTTCACTTTTCAAATCTAAACTTAAAACTCATTTGTTTAAGACTGCTTTTTCTCTTTGATTACAATTGCTCTGTCTGATTTTAATTTTTGTATTTTAGTTTTGTTTATAATCTGTGTTTTATCTATTGTTCGGTGTCCTTGAGTGTTTAGAAAGGTGCCTACAAATAAATAAAATGTATTTTTATTATTATTATTTAATAGCAAGGCTGTTTTTGAGGCATCACCATCATTGGTTGTCTTGTTCTCATTAAGCCCCATCCAATCCCATTTTTGAACAGACTTTCAGCCTCACAACAAAACCTCTTAAGGACATAGGCATATCCCACTGCACACAATGTCACTCCTGTACTAAAAACTGGATACAACTGTTGACTGTGGGTGGGGGGAGCAGTGAAATAGTATAGCCAAATTCCAAAATTGCCAATTTAAAGTGGACCAAAACTAACAACCCTATGATGGAAGCCAGAAGATTCCCCAGGCTTTACCCCAAGTTCCCACATAAGACTGCCAATGTCTATCATCAGCATGATCCTGTGTAAAGTTAGCATAATGTTAAAGAAGCGCATTGCGGAATGGAGGATAATGCAGGAAACACCCTGGTTAAGGTGTGAGTTCGTGAAAGGGCCCACACTCAAAGGGTTATTTTAGATTCACCAATTAACCAGTGTGGGCAGGCTGAAAGAATTTTCAGCTGTAATAGGATGTTAATGCTTTTGAGGTCTTTTTTGAGGCTTTCATGGCCTGGCCAGGGGTACTTCTTCTTTAGGTGGTCAAACAAACGTTTTTCTGATCTAGAGGCACCATGTTTGATTTAAAATAATATTGATGTCTCAGGAGACAAGAGTGAGAGGGGAAGTGAGTTCCTTGCTTGTATCAACCTAAATGACATACATGTAGGGAAGTGGGAGGAAAACACATGCAGAATTGGGGATGATGTACAACTCTATGTGGATGGTGAATAGATGCTGATTTTGAACAAACAAGGCTGGATTCGTCAGGCAGTAGCTCTAACCACTGTGCCACCATCACACATGTGAAGGTTTGTGTGTCATTATGAATGAAACAATTCTTGCTATTTTCACCATATTTTCACAGTGACCCAACTGCACAATTCATACCAGAGGCATCAAAAGACTGTCTTGTACAGCTGGATATGCTTTTTGGAAGCTTGAGTTTACTCTAATATCTTTAGCAGTTGCTGGTATACACAGCCAGCTTTCCCTATGACGCCTGGCACAAATACTATATTTGGCTGTCTTTTTTTTCCACATTCATTTAGTGGCACCAAGTGTGTCTGAAAATGCTTATATTGAGATAAAACAACTATATTCTGGAGGATGTCACTCATTCTTGTTTTGAACGCTGTGTTCAGGTGATATTCTTGCTGGCAAACAAACTCCTGTTTTTTTTTCTCCTCTCTGCAGCCCTTCACAGTGGATGGCTTCAAGTTTGACTTGCGAATCTACGTTCTGGTGACTTCTTGTGACCCCTTTAGGATCTTTGTTTACAATGAGGGCCTTGCTCGTTTCTGTACCACAAAGTATTCAGACCCAAACAATGCCAATGTAGTAAGTTCTGGGACTCCTGGTTCTTGGATGCACTTTTGGCAATCATGGTATAGTTGCTTCACTTCTAATTATTTCATTTTACTTTGTTCTTATCATTTCTTGCATAACAGGATGATATTTGTATGCATCTGACCAACTATGCCATCAATAAGCACAGTGATAACTTTGTCCGTGATGATGATACGGGTAGCAAGAGGTAAGTTTAGGGCTATGAAAAAAAATGAACTTCTTGTACAATTTATATTTATACTGCCAAGCATGAACAATTGTTGGTCTTCTAAATCAACTAGGCACTATACATGCAACTGCAAACCAGATATTACCTAGAAGAAAAGTATTGTACCCCCCAATACCCAGACAATAGTTAAGACATTTCTCTCCATTATAATAAAAAAATCCTGGGACGAGACGAGACTTTTTAGCCTGCGACGAGACTTGACTTTTTCAGAGAGATACTTCGAAGTCCCACGAGATGAGACTTTGTGCCAAGAGATTTAAACACTCCCATGGCTGGAAATAAAAGACAAAGAGTAGATGACAAAGTAGAACATTGTAAAGAATTCAAAAACATTGGCGCGATACACGTGCATAGCAAGCTAGAGATAATGAAAGTATTAAAATTCAAAAGTCACAAACAAATGTCGTAAATATGACATTGGTGCAAACAAATAGAAATTATTACTGAGTGAAATAACGGAACAGAGAAAAAAGATTGAATATATTGTTCGGATTTAAACTTTAAGTCGGCGAATTCATTTTGCCATCAGGGAAAAGTAGTGTTTCTTCTCAATGAAGACGCGTATCCGCGAGAATTAAAAGATTTGTTGTTTGGTGAAAGTGAAATCCACAGACACAAGCGGCAGAGACACGAAGTGGCTGGCGCGTAGTGCAGGCCGGGAGGGTTGGCAAGCGAAGCGAGCAGGAGGCGAAGCCCACTTGTTTTATAAAGTATCTATCTATCTATCTATCTATCTATCTATCTATCTATCTATCTATCTATCTATCTATCTATCTATCTATCTATCTATCTATCTATCTATCTATCTAGGCCTCCAGGGGGTACTACAGCTCCCCAAACACGCAACACAGACAGGCTCTGGACACAAGTCTTTGCTTTTAGCACAGATGCACATGCTACTGATTAATTATATTTTTCTTTGTTGTTGGGATTGGTATTTTTGTATGAGCCTGGTAACTCTCTACTTGGGTGCAGTCACTAAATCTTGGTCATTGTTGTACATGACAAATTCATCACTTATCATGTCGTCCCTGTAGGAAGCTGTCAACTTTTAACAGGCACATGGAGGAGAAAGGCTATGACATAGGAAAGATGTGGGGGGACATCGAGGACGTAATCATCAAGACGCTGATCTCAGCCCACCCTATCCTTAAGCACAATTACAACACTTGTTTTCCCAATCATGTAACAGGCAGTGCATGCTTTGAGATCCTGGGCTTCGACATTCTATTGGATCGGCGGCTAAAGCCTTGGCTGTTAGAGGTGAGTACTGTTATGGGTAGCCCTGCACTTTATTCTTGGATTTGGTAACCATGGTGTAGCAAACTGCTACATCTGCAGCCTAAATCAATTTATATTAACTAAGAATAGATTTGTAAGGATACTGGGGATCAGTGGCAGAGCTAGGACTCAAAGATTTAACTTGAAGAACTAATGGGACTTGATGTTTCAGTCCCTATGGTAAGTCATCACTCTTGATGTTGATGGTAAACTTAGAGTGGTTTACAGTGAGGGTAGGTATACATCATTGAAGCCATCAGATGGGCACCTCCCTTCTTTGACATTTCTTTGATAAGCCCCTGACATCTCCAGAAGACTCAACAGTGTTACCTGGCATCCCAGGTACACCCCTCTCTGTTCCATACCCTCCTGTCTTCATCTTGCAGCTCATTTGTTATCTTTCTTTTAATCCAAATCCAATTGCTTCCTTTTTCTGCTGCATTTGACACAGACTAGATTACTTGTTGCAGGGAGTGACCCCACTCTCCCATCTTCATCAAAAGACTGGTTGTAGATGTACCAACAAATCTTCTGCATCCCACTTCTACATTAAAAATCTTGGTCTTCTAATCATTTTATGCAGCTTAATTTGCCAAATAAAAGTGTCTGGTCTTTCTCCTCTCATAAGCTTTCTCAACACCATCTTCTCATGGTACTCTCAGTTCCACAACATATGCCAACTTGGCTGTTGTTGACCTTAGGACCATGTCTGGTGGAAGTGTGTTAGCCATAATATCTGAAAACACAAGGAGCTAAGAGTAAAGTAGAGATGGACTATGAGATGTCCTAGTGTACCCCTGAGACCTGTTGTCTCTCTGAGACCATTCCTTGTGCCTTCGTCAAGTCCCATGGTTCCATTGATTCAGTTGAGTCATCAGTCTATTCCCACTTAATGTTTGATGTTCTTGGCCCTCAATCTTATTAAAGAACAGCAGTGTGGTGAACTATTTGCAGACCTCATTGGAGGAACTAGGAGGTAAGTCGCTGGCATTAAGAGGCTTTGATTCATTATTTTGGTGGGGAGAGTTGATCTACAGACATAATCATGAGTAGTGAATGTGAAGACTACCACTGTACTGCTTGTCATGTGCAGGTGAACCATTCGCCCAGCTTTACAACTGATTCCAAACTGGACAGAGAAGTGAAGGACAATCTCTTGTATGACACTTTGGTCCTGATCAACCTTGGGGCTTGTGACCGCAAGAAAATCATTGAAGAGGATAAGCGTAAAGCGAAGGAGAGGCTGCTGCAACAGAACCGGTCCCGTGAAGCACGGTAGAGCATCACAGAGCTAAAGGGGCATGAAGGGACCTGAAATGGAGCTTGGGGATTAAGGGCTGAGGGGCAGTTTTTGGGGATCAGCTGAATTAACCTTGTGTATTGGAGTACAGAAACAGGCATAAAAGACGAGGGAGGAATAAAAGAAGGTTAAAAAACACACAATGGAAAGGATTTAAAAAGGCTAAGGACAAAGTGGCACACCAGCAAAGAGAGCTAATGCCCCAGTACCTGTTTTTACCTAATCTTTACTATTGAAAACAAACCAATCTTTTATTTAGATACCATCTTTCCTACTTGGCATTCTACTAACGTATTAAGGTTCTGCTTATTGAAAGTCACTCAAACTAAGAAAGAACCCATTAATCCATCCATTGTGTAGGTCACTTAATCCAATTCAAGGTTATGTGGCACTGGATGTTTAGCAGGAAAAACTCTTAACTGGGAAACAGCCCATTCTACACATTTATACCGGCAAGCTTATGGTGTAATTATTGGTAACTTTCAAAAACTCTCTTTTAAGAACCATTGACAAATTTCTGAAATTGTCATTGTTAGACAGTGTTGGAAGTGGTGCCACATAAGTGCCACTACACTCTGTTAATGATTGATTTGCAGATGATATCAAACTAAGTGGATTGGCAGATAATTAAGAATCTGTTGAATCATCAAAGAGGGGCTTGCACAGCATACAGGCTTGGGAAGATTTGTGACAGATCAAATTTAATGTAATAAATGTAAATGATTACAATTTAGAAGTAAAAATGTTAGGTTTGAATACACAATAGGAGGTCTGAAAATTGAAGGAGGTTCTGCTCAAGCTTTATAATGCACTGGTGAGGTCTCATCTGGAGTACTGTGTGCAGTTTTGGTCTCCAAGCTACACAAAGGACATAGCAGCACTGGAAAAAGTCCAGAGAAGAGCGACTGGGCTGATTAAGGGACTACAGGGGATGAGTTATGAGGAAAGATTAAAAGAGCTGAGCCTTTACAGTTTAAGCAAATGGAGATTAAGAGGAGACCTGACTGAGTTGTTTAAAATTATAAAGTGAGTTAGTCCAGTGGATGGAGACTGTTATTTTAAAATGAATTCATTGGAAACTTGTTAAGGTTAAACTTCACACAAACATTTCTCCGCACAGAGAACCATAGGCACATGAAATGAGCTAACTTAAGAGACTTTCAACTAGACTTGATGTTATTTTAGAAGAATTTAGTAGATATGACTAAATAGCTTTGTTGGGCTAAAAGGCCTTTTCTCGTCTAGATTGCTCTAATGTTTTCATCTCTTAATAGAGCCGGGCATGGGGGGTTGAACCCCTTTGGAGTTTCTAGCACTGCTATTTATTTACTTACATTTGATTGGTGAGGAGGGAGCAAATAAAGTGTTTGTGTGTGTCAGGGATTGATGTAAGACTGCATGCCAGTATGCACTATGCACTGCCAGTATGCAGGTGCGAAAAATGGGGAAGTGCCAACCCCCTTCAAACCCCAGTGTTAAAACAAATTAACATTATGTGCAACCTTAATTTTACCTTGAGAGGAGGTATTTCAACTTGTATGTCTTCATCTTTTCCATGTCAGAGAGCTGTTCATGATGACCAAACAAATCCCCAGTTCCTGTCTGCAGAGTTGCACTTGCAGTCGGCAAGCCACTGTCACCTCAGCTGTTTGTCACTGGCAGTTTACAACAAACATTTGAATTTTCCATTGAACAAATCTTTTTGAATTTTTTTTTGTTCCAGGAAACAAATTACAATTTTCCTGTATCCAACAAGTAATAAGAATATGTTAATCAATGCCAGTCTTATATCATTTGTCTTTGAATCTGATGTCTGTGAAGTCAGTCGCCAGTTAGCAACCATAGGTGGGGTTTGACATTTAGGCATGGGGTATCATTCAGGTTTGTTCTGGCATTGAAATAACTGTTTTGATAGCTGGAGTCTTTTTCATTTTTTATTTAATTTGTCAAAAAGGCATTTTTTGTATATTAGATATTTGTGTGTATGGCGAGATTGAGGTTTGCTCTGTGTGTCGCACATTTTGGCTTAAGCTGTGGACACATGCATGTGACTATTGTGGCCATTTTAGTTGCTCATACTGACTACTGAGGATCTGTTTGCTGACAGGAGGAGCTATTCGACGCGTAAAAGAGGAAAATACCATACATAAAGTATGCAATTTGAAGTGAACTCTCTCAAGCTAAATTTGAAACAGTAAACAAATCCATAACTGAAGTAGTACAGAATGTTTCTTTGTTTGAGGGACAGGCGACATGCAATAAAGAGTTCCTTACAGCAGGTTTGATGTAATTATCAGACTCATTCATTGTTAAAATATTTATATTAGCTGTAGCCTGAAAAAAAGCAGCAGCAAAGTACCGTTTTTGGAGATATATTTTAGTAACATAGTACATTTATTGAGGAGGGCAGGTACCCCTTAAACTCCACCCATGTCCTACACCCCCAACCATCCTATACCCCCCCAATCTTGACGATAATGAAGTGTATTTGAGAATGTCATGCTATTTTTGGCCAAAACCTGAATAATTCAGTGCCTGCTAAAAATGAATAAAGCAGCTTCTGGGTGGTAGTCAATAATTCATGTTTCCTTCTGGTCTTTGCCAATCAGATTAATTTTTCTTGTACCAATGTGAAATTCCCACATCTATTTTTTCTTTTTTAGGAATGAAGAGCTCAAGCTCTCACAAGCTGCCTGGATGGAGCAGATGCTGAAATATGAAGCAAAGCATCTGGGTGACTTCCGCAGGATTTACCCCCAAGATGACTCTGACAAGTATACCAAGTTTTTCAAGCACAGCAGCTCTCTTTTCCAGGAGACAGCAGCTTCCAAAGCCAGAGAAGAGTGCTCCAGGTACTTCAAAGGAACAGATTATACATGGCTTGGTGGCCCGTGGCGGTGAAGGGTCTCTGAAAAGGTGACACCTTACCAGTCGCCAGAGACATCCTAAATCTGCTGTGCATTGTATGCATGGTCTTCCGCTTCATCTGCAGGTCATTTGTGTGGATCCCAGTAATCTTCACTTCCTCTTGATCCCACGTCTGAGCTGTGCTGTGAGTGAGCCTGGGGTTTGGAGTTAAGGGTAGTGAGGAATGTGGGTTGAGTCTACAACTGATGAGCAATAGTCAGGAAGAGAATATTAGAGAGAAAGAGACAAAGCAACTATATTTAATATAGTGCCTTTTCTCAGTGAACATCACACCAAGACATGTGAAAAGTATTATTGTTCCCACATTCCTAATATGTCAATCATATAAGACACTATACTGTATGAAATCACAAGGTCACAATTTCAACCCCAGCCACTTTAGTGAGCTGAGATGACATTTACTATGAAGGTCACTACATAAAATGGGTGAGGTGTAAGTTCTATCTGGGACAGTGACATTGTGACTTCCTATAGTGGGCTACTTCGGGCACTTTAGAGCATTGGAAAAATTGTGGTGAGAACAAGCCATTCAGTCCAACAAGTTCATCCATTCTATATAAGAGCAAGTCAAGATCTGAACATTCCTAAAGTCCTACTGTCAATCACACTACTTGGTCATTTACTCCATGTGTCTGAGGTTCTTTGTGTGAAGAAAAACTTTATAACATTTGTGCAAAATCTGGCCTTAACAAGTTTCCAACTGTGTCCCCATATTATTGTTGTGGATATTATTTTAAAGAAACAACTGAAATCTACTGTACTAATCTCTCTATTTATAATAAAAAAATCTTGGGAGACGAGACTTTTTATCCTGCGAAGAGACATGATCTTTTGATGAGAGACACTTTCACGTCCCGCAAGACAAGACTTTGTGCCAAGAGATTTAACCAGACACGGGGCTGGAAATAAATGACAAAGAGTAGATGACAAAGTAGAACGTTGTAAAGAATTCAAAAACGTTGGCACGATACACTTGCAGAGAAGGTTAGAGATAATGGAAGTACGAAAATTCGAATGTCTCAAAAAAAATTATAGTAAATATCGCATCAGCGGAAACAAACAGAAATTATTACTCAGTGAAATAATGGAACAGCAAAAAGAGATCGAATATATTGTTTGGATTTCAACTTTAAGTTGGAGACTTGTAGATTGTCTAATTCGTGTTGCCATCAGGAAAAAGTAGTGTTTCTACCCAATGAAGAGGCATATCCATGAGAATTAAAAGATTGGTTGTTTGGTAAAAGTGAAATCCCGCGAGAGAAAATTTCAAGCCCCGCGAGACAAGACTTTATGCAAAGAGATTTAGAAAACTCCTGCCCACATCTAAAACATTTACAACGATACACCCAGTTCAATCATTTCTCATTTGTGTGAATGCTATTGTCAGACACAGTTCATGAAGAGAGAATGAAATGATATTCACTCACGGGCAGTTATACGTTGCGTTGTCACGATGTAATTCCAAACACGTAATCAAAATTCAATGTGATATTGTCAAAGATAAAAGCGACAAGAGATTGAATATATGGACATAGGTAATATGACAGAAGTATGAAAATATTGTTTGGCTTTAAACTTTAAGTCGGAGACTTGTAGATCATCTTAATTCGTTTTGCTATCAGGGAAAAATAGTGTTTCTTCCCAATGAAGAGGCCTATCCACGAGAATTAAAAGTTTTGTTGTTTGCAAGTGGCAGAGATGCGAAGTTGCTGGCGCATAGGCAAAAGGGGTTTGTCGAGCGATGCCACCTTGTTCCTTTCATAATTTTAAAAACTTCAATCATGTCCCATCTTAACCTCTGTTTACTCAAACTGAGAAGGTCCAATTCCTTCAATCTCTCCTCACAGCTCATACCTCATAGTCCTGAATCAGTCTAGTCATTCTCGTCTGGACTTTCTCTAGCGCTATTATGTCTTTTTTGTAATATGGAGACCAAAATTGCTCATAGCACTCCAGGTGAGGCCTCACTAATGTATTATATAGCCTGACCTCCCTTGACTTGTACTCCACACATCAGGGTGCTACATAACCTAACCTCTTATTGCACTTCTTGATTGCTTCAGCATGTTGTTAATGATGTGTTCAAGTTTAAAGCTTTTGCTATATCTGCTATGTCTGTATATTAGAACAGCTTTACTGTTCCTAATACTCTTCACCTTCTCTTTGACTGTGCTTTAGTTACTATAATAATATAAGAATCCTCTTTGGGTCATCTTTTCCTTTTCTGCAATATTTCTCTCCATCTGCCTTTTAGCCTTCCTAATATCCTTTTCGACTGTTGCCCTCATGCACTCATATTCATACGCCCTACGGTTATCACTAGAGTTATTACAAGTCTTATATGCCTTGAACGGCTGTTTCTTCTCTTTGTAACTTTATTTTTAGCTCCTTATTTACCCCCCACCACCGCCACCCCCCTCCCCCGAACACCAGTTATAGTAATATGGAAATGAATGTAGTTTACCTCTAAAGCACAATGGGCTGGTTCTCTCTGTGAATGTCAGTATACGGCGTAAAATCACTACTTGAAAGTTCAGTTCTTACCACCCGTTCACTGCATGACCCCACTGAGAGTCATGTACAAATGCACTACTAAGGAAAGAGATGTACCTTACCTGTAAATTATATTGGGATGGTCTTTAATAAGAAAGGCACTATATAATTTCACAAGAGTGTCATTTTAATCCCCACCATTAACCATCTGTGTGACTTTATTGCATATCAGTTAAAGTGCCTGGATTGCATTTTATTCAACATGGACACAGATGTACTTAACTTGTAGATTGCAAAGTGACAGTATTCACGTTGAAAGGCTCTATAGATATGGTTGCAAAAAGCAATACACATATGAATGTGTAACCTAAGGTAATTACATTGGCATGGATTTTAATATGAAAGGCACTATAGAGAGCAGCTTGGCTGCCAGCTCATTTCCCATGTCTAACTAACGTTTTGACTCCAATAGGAGCAATAGGAACATGAATGTACTTTATCATAAGGTGGACTTCATGGTGAAAGGCACTGCATGAAATCAATAGTTGCCAATTCAATCTCTAACTGTAGGTCACTTACACTGCTAGGACTCGAAATGTAACAACATGGACATGCATGCCTTACATTTGTAAAATAATTTAGCAAAGTGTTTAATATGAAACAGAACAATATAAAATCACTAGAGTGTCCCTTCATTCTACAGTTGATTAGGTGTGTAATCACGTTGCAACTTACTGAAACTGCCGGAGCTCAATTTGCAGTAATTCTAAAATGTATTAACTTATGTACATCCCATTTGTTTTACTTGTAATATGAAAGGCATTATATACAATCACCAGGCTGCTACTTCACACACTTAACTTCATCTCACTCATCTTTAACAGGTTATCTAAATGTCAGGATTTGAGTTGTGGTTATATACATAAAGGTGTACTTTACCTGTAAGTTTTATTCAGATTCTGTTTCATATGAAAGGAACTATTAAACTGCGGTGGGTTGGCGCCCTGCCCGGGATTGGTTCCTGCCTTGCTCCCTGTGTTGGCTGGGATTGGCTCCAGCAGACCCCCGTGACCCTGTGTTCCGATTCAGCGGGTTGGATAATGGATGGATGGATGGCACTATTAAAACAGCTCCAGGGTGCTGCACCATCGACTGTGAATGCCTACCAAATTTGCTCTGGTTTTGGAAATATGAAAATGGACACACTATTTCTACATAACACATTAAGATGGATTTTCTTATGAAAGGTACTACATAAAATCACAAATGTACAAATTCAGTCCTACAAATGACCTTATAGTGTGTTTATTAATTGATTTCAGAGTTCCGGCTAGTTGTAATATGGAAACAGACAGACCGCATCTATAAAGCACATTGAGAGGCTTTATATTTTGAAAGGAATTACAGAAAAATCACAAAGTGACTGTTCAATCCACCATGAATTAATTATGTAATCTAACTTTGATTTATTTAAAGGCACAGGGCTGCAAATGTTTTAATATGAAATTGGACTTACTTCACTTGTAAATTGCATTTGGATGGCGTTTATTATAAAAGGCACTATATGAAATCAAAAGTTGCAAGGCCAGTTAATTGTGTGATCCCAAATTGAGTTACTTAACTAGCACATATTATATCTGTGAAGTACGAAAATGGATGTACCTCACCCTTAAATTGCTAGTATTAACTGTGAAAGGCACTATATGAAGTCACAACATTGCAAATTCATTCCTCATTTCTGCTTCTGCAGTAAATCATGTAATGTGCTATGTGGTCATCCAGGGTAATAACGGATCAATAACTGAGATGAATGTTGGGGAGCCAACCCAGCTGTCCCCATTTACTTCCAAAAATAAAATAAAACTGCGTTCGATGGCACGATTACAAACACCCTCTGGCATTCTAACAAAACAAACGGTTGTATGACTTTTAGTTATGGCTTGAAGGAACTCCACCTCTCCGGCTCTCTTGTCAAGTGACGTCTCCTTCCGGGCAGCTGGGCTTTGATGGTCAGGGGGCTAGAAAGGGCAAAGTCAGTTGCCCTTACTGGGTGGTTTTTCGGTGTTGTGGGGGCAAATGAAAATGATACGGCAGCAGCACCCCTTCTCGGACTGCAGTGGTATTACATACCAGGGAGGAACCCAGATAATGATCCTCTGATGCACATGTGTGATAGCTAGTATTCCAGTTATAGTTAAATGGACAGTGATGCACTATAGATGAAAAAAAAAAACTTTAGCATGGTGTTTACTAGAAAAGACACGATATGAATATGCTTATAGTATCAATTTACTGTATTTCATGTCATCTAAATAAACACAAATGTATTCATAAGGGGAGAATAATGATGTTCCAGTCTATATTGATGCATATTTGGTGGCAACTCACCACCCAGCCAGCTTGTACTGCCCTTCTCTGATCACACATGGCATGACACTTTGCAGGCAGCAACTGCAAGAGCTCCGCCTGAAGCAGGAGCAGAAGGAGGTCATCCAGAAGACAAAGAAGGCAGAGCTGCAGGGGGAATCGGCGGGTGAGAAAGTCAAACTGCACAAAACGTCCCAAAGGTCCTCAAGGAGCAGCCACAGCCATCCCTCAGGTTCTACTCGGCTGCAGCTTTCGGTGAGTGAGCAAAAGATACATTGATGTGGGCAAAGGGTGCCAAAGAGAGGGGCAGCAAAGGGGAATTTGGGTCAGAACACGGACAACTTGAGGTGCTGCTATAGATGATGCAGGGCAGAGTTAGTGGAGTTTTATCAGCCCATTGCTTTTTTCCAATAACTTGTCACTGAGGAGAACCCTGACATGGTGGCTAACTGACTAATGAACTTAACAGAGAATTAATTCATTATTTTATTTAAAGTGTTACTGACACCATACTATACCCCCTCAATCTCAAACTCAAACAAATCCCGGACAGGGCGCCAGCCCACCGCAGGGCACACATACACACCCACACACCAAGCACACACTAGGGACAATTTAGAATCGCCAATACACCTAACCTGTATGTCTTTGGACCGTGGGAGGAAACTGGAGCACCTGGAGGAAACTCACGCAGACACTGGGAGAACATGCAAACTCCACGCGGGGAGAACCCGGGAAGCAAATCTGGGTCTCCTTACTTCCAGGCAGCAGCGCTACCACTGCGCCACCATGCCGCCTGTGTCATGTTTCATATTCATTTAAATGTGAAGAATCAGACTGGGAACAACAGACTTGTGTTGTCCTCATGCACCATGTTTTCACACCTCCATGTTCACTACCAAGGAAGGCATGTAGAACACACTAGCCAATGCTCATAATCACTTTGTGGACCAGGGACTTCACTTCTGTGAGACTCCAGCCACCGTGTCACTGTACTCAATGGTGATACCTGGTCCCCTGCATCACGAATTCAGTCTTTAAAGGGATACAGCCATTGAGTTCACTGCTGCCATCTAATGGCCAGGTGTAGGTCTTCTGGAATGGCAGCTCCCTGTAGTTCAGCTCCTATTACGTTAAAGAACCCAAGGTACTGATAACATATAGTGGGATTAGTGTCAGTCTAAGTCTTGTGGATCAACTGTTGTCACTCTGAGACTCCTGCACAAAAATAGAGAGGGCTCATAACTGCATTATTTGCCCCATACCAGTTCTTGATGCTTTCTTTAGTCATTGCTTATACCATCCTGCTACTTTGCACATGTGGCATCTCTAATGCATCTATGTTCTGAAGATTATTGATAGATAGATAGATAGATAGATAGATAGATAGATAGATAGATAGATAGATAGATAGATAGATAGATAGATAGATAGATAGATAGATAGATAGATACTTTATTAATCCCAATGGGAAATTCACAACTATTGTACAACTGTATTGAAGCCATCTGAGGAAGTGGAGTAATTCTGTGTCATCAATAATTGCTTTCTTCCCTTTCTCTTTATTTCTGTAAAATGAATCAATTTGATGCACTTTTTGGTTTGAGTTGCCATTTGGAACATATATCATTTTTAACATTGCATACTTTCATTCATTCATTCATTCATTTTCCACTGCTTATCCAAAGCTGGGTCGCGAGGGCAACAGTCTTAGCTTTGAGACCCAAACGTTCATTTCCCCAGCCACACTTGCCAATTCATACTGTGGGATCCCAAGGTGTTTCCAGGCCATCTGTGAGTCACATTGTTCTCAGCGAGCCCTGGATCTTCTCCGAGGTCTCTTCCCAGCTGGTTGCTTCCATAAAAGCTCTACAGGGAAATGTCCAGGAGGCATCTGCATCAGATGCCCGAACCACCTCAATTGGTTCATGCCTGACTGCCAGACCTACCATGGGACCCATTTGGGCAAAGCTCAAAAATGTAACATAGGACTGTCCTCCTGTGGACCCACCACATACAGGAGGAATAGGGGCGGGGTGCAATGTGACCTTGGCGATGGTCAAAGGCAGAAGCCTTGGCAGACTGGAAACCAGACATATTGCATACATTTTATACTGAAATGTATACACTGTACTGTATTTTGCAGATAAGATGAAATGTATACACTTTATAATCATTTACACTGAGATGTGTGCATTTGATGTTGAGCTGCTTACACTGTACACTGAAACACGTCCACTATACACTCTTAAAATAAAGGTCTCAGAGTGGTCCTTCAATGCAATACCATAGGGGAACAATTTTTGGTTCCCAAAAAAGCCATCCACATGAAAGTTCCAGAAAGAACTTTTATGTATTTAGACCAGTGGTCTCAAACTCCAGTACAAGAGGGCTGCAGTGGCTGCAGGTTTTCATTCTAACCCTTTTCTTAATTGGTGTCCAGTTTTTGCTGCTACTTAACTCCTTTTCATTTCATTTTAATGGACTTGTTTTTTAAGATTTGATCCCCTGAATTTCTTTATCATTCCTGTGAATTGCTTCATTTCTTTCCTTAAATGGCACCAAAACAGAAATGAAATATGAAGTGAGTCAACTAACAGAAGGCCAACTAAGTCAGGGCCTCAGACTCCAACCAATTTCACTCTAAACAGTTGAATAATTTGGTGCTGATTCTTGTTGTTAATTAAACTCGTTCTTTAATTCCATGGCTTGTTGCTGCTCTCATTGTGCAATAGCAGACATTTCCGAAATTGTTGATTTTCTCTTTTTTAAGAGCACCGCTCAAATGTTTTGAGGACCTGAGCAGATCAACATTCCTGAGACATTCATTGTTCCTTTATTTTCAGATATTGTATCATGGACACAGTTTGCTGGTCATTTTGTGTCTCATTGTTGTTTGGCTGCTAATTAAGGAAAAAGAAACAATTATGGGGTCTGAGTCTTCAAGAGCAAGTCAATTTAAATGAATTCACAAGAAGTTGATTAGCAGCAAAAACAGGTCACTAATTAAGAAAAGGTTTAGAATGAAAACCTGCAGCCACTGCGGCCCTCCAGGACTGGAGTTTGAGACCACTGATTTAGACCCACATCAGGTGCCAAAAATAGCCATGAGTAGATGGTAACAGATTTATTAGATGCCAGTGGGTTCCTGATTTTAAAATTAATCTTTCTGAATACAATAACACAGCAAGAATTTAACTTTACTCTGTACACTTGACCCTTCTACTGCAGCAGTTTATATATTTCACTAGAGAACATGCATTTTAGTAAGTGATGTGCCAGTATATAGAAAAGAAGCTTCAGTATGGAGTGCATGTGTTTCAGTATTTATTATATGTGTGTCAGTATTGTGTATGTGCTATGAAAAATGGAAAGACAGTGAGACATTTTGGGGCACCCATAGGCAAGCCCCATATAATTGATGTCTCAAAAAAGAGAAATAAAAAGCAGGTTAAAGCATTCTGTTGCGTCTTTTCAAATGGGTGTCTGGATAATGACTGCTAAAGTTGGCTGTTCTTCCAGTTAAGACCGTTTCCACCGGAAGTGATGACAGTGATGGAAAAGCCATTAATCTTCCAGCCTACAGTGGGAGAGAAAGATAAGAGTAGAGTGAATGTCAATCTGTGGAGCGATGGACAATTACCATCACCAGGGACCTTAAACTGTGCCCTATGTGCACACACGTGACAGCGCATATGGTTATATATTGGCCACAACAACAGATGAGCTTCTCCTCTGTTTCTCCTGCTTTTCTTATTCCTTGACACTGCATTATATTCATGCACTTCCTGGGGGGCATTCATTGGTTGTCAGCTCTCATGCACACATAGCCCACCCTTTCATCTAAAGACAAAATTTATTTTGTCGAGGCAAGTCATGGACTAGTTGTGTGAGCCACTGGGTATATCAGACTACACAACCAGCTCAATGGGAGCGCACCCCCTACTGCCACCGACTTGCTTAAACTACATAAATAAAGGATACAATTGTTAATCACTGGAAAAGTTGCATAATGTGGCATAGTCTTTAGACTGACTACCTTATTAAAGCAACATTTAAACCAATCAACAATTTGGTGGGGATTACCAGGTTACTAAGTACTGGTCAGTCATACTTTTTCCACCTTGTGCACCTTTTTCCATGCTCTGTGATTACGTTTGTCTTGGCATTGCCTTGATTTGTTGACTTGACCCTGCCAGCGTCATCTTTTTGGGCCAGTGACACAAAGCCAGCTAAAAATACTATTTTTTTTATGAAGTAATACAAAGAATTTTGTTCTTGCAGAGACAGACATCTACCTCGGCTGGCCAGCCGTCCATTTCATCTACACCTGCTGATGCTCCTGACTTCACAGAGGAAGAGGAGTTGGAACGTCTGAATGGTTTGCTCCGCAGAGAGACACTTCTGAAAGACATGGGTGTAGTTGACAAGGTCTACCAGTTGCTTCAGGGCACCCCTAATGCGACAGGACAGTCAACCAGACATCATGCAGACCTCCTCATGCAGAAACGCAACAAGGATATACTGGTATGAATGGCACTAGAAAAAAAAAATTAAAAATGGGCAAAAGGTTTTGAGTGAAACATAGTTTACCGTGGGTGGTACACATAGCTTTCCATTCACCATTGATTTATTTACACAGTTACAACAAGACTAAGTAGGAAGCTTAAATCAACATGAAAGACATTATGAGAGTCATGAATGCAACATCCATCCATTTGCTAAACCTGCTTTTCCTGGTCAGGGTTTCAGGGAGCCGGGGCCAATCCCATCAGCAACTGGTGCAAGGTGGGGTCCAGCCCAGGAGGAGTCAGCTGTCCGTTGCAGGGTGATGTACACATCGAATGCAAAGAAACGCAAAGTGTGGAAAAGAAGGCAAAGTATGGTCTGTAAAATGCATTTGCTGCCTCCGCTTCCTGTTAGGGGACACCAGTTGACATCAATGAGAACACTGATGGCCAGTTCCGTTTAATCCCCTTGGGATATGTCTATATGAGCGAGTCTGCAAAGCCTCCCTGGCAGATTTGCGCTGGTACTGCCATCTTACAATGATGCTTAAAATGGGCTGGTCTGGCATCCTGTCATTCATTAATAGAAATAATACAGAATTGAGTGCCCCCCCAACCTAAATCCTCATCCAATCTGCTCTCCCCTGCACTCATTCTCATTGAGCCTCGTTCTGTGTGCCTCTCTGTCACCAGCACCCCCTTGCAGGTCCGTCTCCAAAGATTTTGTTTGCTATGAATGTTCAGCCCACATCTTTTAATTCAAAAAGCATTTTTCAGATGATTGAAATTAATTTACAATTATCCTTTTGTGGTTATTCTTCAGAGGGAGGTGACACAATAACATTAGTAATCACCAGTCATTCCTTGTCACAAAATGCATTTTGAATTATTTGTGCCATGTACAGTATGAGCTTGACAAAGTGTTGGCATCACAATATGCTTTTTTGCTTTCTTTCTAGTCTTCCACCCCTTAACCTCATTAACTACAACTGGGGCTTTTGATCCTTATTCTTGAAACGTCACCAATTAATTGATCCATCCATCCATCCATCTTTCTAATCCGCTTTATCCTGAGCAAGGTTATGACATCCGTAATCTACTAAAATTCTAGAGAAGGTTAATCAACACTTTACACTAAGTGTCTGTTATTACAGTGTACTTACACTGCTGTTAATTAGTACATAAATGCATAATTACAGCACAACTAGACATTATTAAAATGTAACTTTAACAAAGAACACATTTATAGTTAGTGCACTTTATTACAATGTACTTATGCTGTAATCACTCAGTAACCTATATCTGGGTAAACAGAGTTTAACTAAGCATATATATCATGTAGTTATTGTATAACTTGAAATACAGAAACAAAGATACATTTCACATTACGTGTCTCTTATTACAATGTACAGGATGGACAGAATAATGGAAATGTCACTTAAAAATTAATTTTGAAGTCTAAGAAATCTTGATTTAGCTGCATAGGTGTGTCCTGTTAGTCTAATGACCAATCAGCAGTCTGTGTCTGCTACCAGAGGTGTCTGACGACTGATACGAGCCCAGATGGGGGGCATTGGCCACAAAAACTACTGAATTACTGTACAGGTCAAGAGGACAGGCTCAGAAATAATGACAGCATTAGCCAAACTGGGACAAAATACATCAGTATAGAGTAGGGGTCCTCAATCACAGTCCTGGAGGGCCGCAGTGGCTGTATGTTTTTGTTCTAACCCAGTCGCTTAATTAGAAAGCAATTCTTGCCAATAATTTAATTTCATGGCTTGTTAGTGCTTTAACTCTACTATGTCAGGTAATTCTCATAATCTAGATTTTCTTCCCCTTTCTAAGTTTATCATCCAAATGATTTGATGGCTAAAATGGATGAGTAATTCTCAGTCCTTCACTTTTTTCTCTTCACTTTCCTTCCAAGTATTTAATTAAACCCAATAGTGCCTGATAAATGCATACAGGTGTAAATGGTAACAAGCTAAATGGAGAACTGCTGTTTTGTCATTTGTATGTTATTGCTAATTAGGAGCCATTAAAACCAAAAATACAACTGTTTAAGACTAAAATAAGCAATAAGGGTTCAAAATCTAAACAAACGAGACATCTAATGTGAAACAGAAGTATTACTTGAGCAGTAAGTGCTTCTTATTAAGCAACTGGGTTGGAGCAAAAACCTGCAGCCACTGTGGCCTCTCCAGGACCGTGATTGAGGACCCCTGGTATAGAGAAAGGTTCTCAAACTCCGGTCCTGGAGGGCCACAGTGGCTGCAGGTTTTCATTCTAACCCTTTTCTTAATCAGAATTAATTGTAATTGACTTGCTTTTGAAGACTCAGATCCCTTAACTGTTTCTCTTTCCTTAATTAGCAGCCAAACAATCATGAGATACAAAAAGAGCCTAACCATAACCAGCAAACTGTGTCCATCATACAGTATCTGAAAATAAAGAAACATGAAGGTCTCAGGAACGCCAATCTGCTCAGGTCCGCAAAACATTCTAACAGAGCTCTTAGAATAGAGAAAATCAACAATTTCAGATATGTCTGCTATTGTGCAATGAGAGCAGCGACAAGCCATGGAATTAAAGAACAAGTTTAATTAACAACAAGAATCAGCTCCTAATTAAGCAACTGGTTGGAGTGAAATTGGTTGGAGTTTGAGGCCCTGACTTAGTTGGTCTTCTGTTGGCTCACTCACTTCACATTTCCTTTCTCTTTGAGTGCCATTTAATGAAGGAAATGAAGCAACTCAGAGGAACAATAAAGAACTTTAGGGAATATCTTAAAAAACAAGTAAATTAAAATTAATACAAAATAAGTTAATTAGCAGCAAAAACAGGTTACTAATAAAGAAAAGGGATAGGATGAAAACCAGCAGCCTCTGCGGCCCTCCAGGACCGAGGTTTGAGAACCCTGGTATAGAGAAACAGTGGCCACAAATTCAAGCTCACCAACAAGGACAGAGAGATACTTTATGAGAAAGTTGTTGAATGCCACAAAAGTACATTCTCAAAAAGTACCTCTGTGACCCAGTCTCAAGGAAAGGTGGACATCATGAGGCCCATATTGTTAAAATTTGTCATGTCTGCCATTCAGAGACACTTAAAGACACAAAGCTCTCAGTAAGGAGCACAAAACCTTCACCCAATGAACTATTGAAAGAAGGAACTCTGGTCTGATGAGCTGTCTCACGCCATATTTCATATACCCAGATGGCTTAATGCTTGTAGAGCCAGAGGAGGTTTCTAATGACAATGTATGTTGCTAATTATGAAGGTCCTGTAATGGTATGGGCAACCCTTTCATTGGACTCATTAGATCTGATGACTGCTCCACATCATTGCATAATGACCAAGAAATTTAAGGCCATTTACAGTACCAGTTGAATCCTATAGTGAAAGCTGGGCGTATTTCTTCTGGAGGAATGATGCACTATCCCTGAACACCCAATCCAGGACTTGTATGATAGCATTTTATGAAAGACTGAAGCAATTCTGGTAGCATAGGGTGGCCATACTCCTTATTAAGCCCATGATGTTAAGATATTCAGCATGGGATATTCAGCACCATATAAATAAAATGTATTATTATTATATTTTAAGTGTTTCTGTTAATTTTCCACCACCTGTACTTGCATCAGAATTGCACTGTAATTACCTGCATAAGTATAATGTAGGTGGATACTGTAGCATCATGTAGTTATTGTTTAACCTGAGTAAAGGCAAGGGAAAATAGACAAATACTAAATTAATAGAGTATGTACAGTGTAGCCAGGCATTATTACGATGTAGTTACTGTGTAACTTGCGTACCAATATACAGTAGCTAAGTACATAATAACATATGAAATGGTATTGAAAAATGTGTACTTTGGTACACTGTAATAAAAGACAATAGAATGTACTTTCTTACACCTGTAGTTAAGTTAAATAAAGAAATCAATCATTCAACAAAATCAGAATTTAAACAGAACACAAATTCAAACCTGAAAGTAAATTATTAAGGAAACGAAAGTCCCAATTCCAAAGTCCCTATTCTCTGAACCATAAAGACAAAATCTAGATCAATACCCAGAAATTCCAAAACAAGCAGTCTGAAAAGGCTATTAAAGTTTAATACAGAAAGTGAGCATAAAAGGAAGCCGAAGAACACATTTTCTGTGGTGAACTAATGCCATGGCAAAGTGGCTGTGACAGCAGGTGTCTTAAATAGTCGTCTCAGATCAATTATACACTTGAGAGTTGTAATTTAATAACAAGTCCAGCCTCTTCAAGTAAATATCATCATAAGTGGTCAGTGACAGGGTAGAAAATAAACACAAAATAAAAAGTTTAGAAGACAAAAGTAAGAGTAAAGGAAGGTTATAAACACAAATAAAAACATACATGGAAAAAGGCACAGATAATATCATAACAGTAGGATTTTGTACACATTTGAGTGGTAACATTTTGCGTGCTGGTCAGACATGTTTGCAAATGTTTCACTATTCTATACATGCAACAATACTACTGTTACTGCTCGATTTTCTTGAATTATGAAGGAAAGGGGACTGTGATGATTTTGTTCATCAGTTTTTTGGTATGTTCTGCCTTTTTTTTAATTACTTTGCATATTATTCTTGAGAATGAGTTGCAAAAATCACTAGTTCACACAAGATTGAGGCCATTTTGTGTGTGCCATTTTTACACCCACTTTTAATAGTGATACATTTATTACTGTGGTGTAGTTATCTAATATTGCACAAAAAAAACAGCAAATCTGTAGAGAATAATTCACAAAATCATTCCTGGCATCAGTTTATGGGTCTTAGATACAAAAACTGTATTTGTATCATAAACTATAACTGGACACTGGTCTGTAAAAATAGTACCATCCTTCACACGAAACATAAAACTAAGGTCTTGAATCTCTGGTCATAAAAGATCCCTGGTCATCTTTTGAAAAGAATAGAGTGTCCCCAGATGTCCTGGCTATATTGTCCACTATGACCTTGTCTGCTCTGGCCCCTTAATTATCCCCAGCCCTTCAATGGCTAACTATCTCTCTAAGCCCTCACCTCTTAATAGCTAATGTGTGGTGAGTGTACTGATGCAAGAACTGAGGCCCTCAGGTTGAAGCTGCACACTGGTTGAAGTGGCTCATCACTGTCTATTTAAAGCAAGGTTTGAAAAGCGCTATATAAATATAACAGTTTATCGATATACAGTACCTATGTCCATTAAATGTAATGCAAGTGAATGTTGTCTGATAAAAAGAACTGTCATTTCAAGAATTTACATGGAATTAGGAGACACCATTAAACAGTCTAAGGCAGGATTCCACTTAAGGTAAGGCAATAGAAAATAAAAATGCCGAGGTAGTATAATTTATATAGATGTGGCAATTGAATAATGTTGTTTTACGTTAATAAATTTAGCTATGTTTTTTGATATTTTTATATTCCATTCTGCATCTTAAATTTACTGCGGTGGGCTGGCGCCCTGCCCAGGGTTTGTTTCCTGGCTTGCGCTCTGTGTTGGCTGGGATTGGCTCCAGCAGACCCCTGTGACCCTGTTGTTAGGATATAGCAGGTTGAATAATGGATGGATGGATGGATCTTAAATTTAAATGTATTAATATTTTCCTGTTTTATAAGCTGAATTACTTAAAAATTAAAATTAATTAATTACAAAGCTGCCCACATATTTTTAACTTATTTGGGAGAATAATATTAGTGATAACTGTAATTTTTATTGAGAATAACATTATAATTAAAATTTTGTATTTTTATCTATAGTAGCTTAAAAATGTACTTGTGAATTTGGCAGAGTAATATTATATGTGAAAATTAATAATTAATAAACTATTTGCCAGATTGGGCTGCACGGTGGTGCAGTGGGTAGCGCTGCTGCCTCACAGTTAGGTGACCCGGGTTCACTTCTCGGGTCCTCCCTGCGTGGAGTTGCATGTTCTTCCCATGTCTGCATGCAGGTACTCTGGTTTCCTCCCACAGTCCAAAGACATGCAGGTTAGGTGCATTGGCGATTCTAAATTGTCCTTGGTGTGTGTGTGTGTGTGTGTGTGTGTGTGTGTGTGTGTGTGTGTGTGCATGCACCCTGCGGTGGGCTGGCGCCCTGCCTGGGGTTTGTTTCCTGTGTTGGCTGGGATTGGCTCCAGCAGACCCCCGTGACCCTGTAGTTAGGATATAGTGGATTGGATAATGGATGGATGGATATTTGCCAGATTTGTATTTAAAATAACAATAATAATAATAATAATAATAAAATTTGTTCATCCATTTATCCATTCAACATACCTGCTTGATCCAATTTTGACTTCTGGGGTGAGCAGCCTGTTTCAATAGCATTGAACAAAAGGAAGGAACCAATCCTAGACTAAGTACACCTGCCCATCAAATTTATCATTATTATTATTATTATTATTTTAACTTGTGACTGCAAACTAGCCTAAAAGTTGTGCACCCTTTTGGTTTTTGCCACCTGAACAGCTTTATGACTTCCTACAATCTTACAATGTAAATGGCTATTTCAGCAAGTTCATGGATTTATAGCGAATAATGATCTTTTTACTGTGTAATTAATTTTGCCAAATAATAATGTCAATTCATTACCTTTTTACAAATGCTATATGCAATCTGTGGTTAATAAATTAATCATGATAATGTTGGCATGGTAGTGTTGACAGTCTTGCAGTTATTTAGGGGTTGTATGTCTCCATTAACTGGATCGTGGTTATCTAGTGGCTTCACTTAAATGGTGCATGCCAGGATCTGAGATGTCTTAAGCATCAAGCAAAGTGAACTAAAAGCCACACAGATGGAGTTTTAAATTATTTATCTGTATTTTCAAAAGATGTGACATTTCAAAGTAATTATTGGATGGAAAATAATCTCTGTTGGCCCAACACACTGGTTTTTAGGCTTTTGGTTTGAGTGCACAGAGATTATGGAGTGAATTGAATTGAACCTCTCCAAGTCACACATTTCAATTGGATCATCATCAACTGAAGAGGAGTCATCAAAAAGCTCCTGTCACACAAGCGCTGACATTCAGGTTGAAGGCCACAGATGCAGGGTTTCATAATACTTATTGTACATTTAACTAAGGTAGGCTAATAAAGAATTAAGTAAATGCTTTACTGATGTAAATATATACTACTTTCATTATCAATGTGGCAGAGCAACATGTTTTTTTCCTGCCGTATATATTTGTTTTATGGCCATTCTAAAGGATTGGTAGCAGTGTCAGGATTTCATAAATGAGTGGGCCTAATGTTATTTTTATTATTGTTAAATATATATTAATTTAAAAAATAAATATGTGTACTGTAAGTATATTTATATGGATGACCATAACATACAGTAGACAGATCATCAGTATTTTTTTCTCATCTACTTTGACCACATTAAAATTATTTTAGGCCCACTTACAAACTTTGAAAATAAACTGTCTACATTTTGATAATACATTTGAGCACCAACTGTCAAATCATATCAAATAATATCTGTTATAATTTGCTTTTCCATCCACTGCAAGCTTCTGCCTTACACCCATTGCTGTTCCTCATATTCCTGAATATGATAAGAATATCTGGAAACAAACTGATAGTTGATAGTTCATGGGAATCTTACACCTAACTATGAAGATGATTTCGATTTTTTCAGCTATAAAATATCATTAAAGGTTATCAACATGTCTATATGTCTATGTTTGCATTCACTTAACCCAATTAAGGATTGCTGAGCCAGTCCCAGTAGGCACCAACCCTGGACACAGCACTAGGCCCTCTCAGGCCACAATTTCTCACTTTAAGAGGTGCCAGCTATTAGCGTGAAAGCATTTGGGATGCATGAGAAAAGCCAGGGTAACAGGAGAAATTTGACTCTAACACACACAACATAACACAAGAATGTATAGACTCTCGATACACAGTGTCCACAATACAGTTTGAACCTGGTGCATTGTTGGTGTGAGGTAGCAAAACTTAACACTGAACCACTCATGTTCGAAATATCAATAAAAATATCTAACTCAGTTATTTGAGCTTGTGGGTAATATGATAAGGGGTGCCTAGAGGATTCCAGCAAGCAATACTTGAAAGGATGAAAACACATTAAATAAGAGAAGAAAAGGTTTTATCCTGTAGAATTTCTTGACTTTGTCAAGATCTTAGAAAAAAAAAACTCTTGATGTTTTCTTTTTTGTTATTATCATTTGTATTAGTTTGGCTCCCTGGGCGACCTCCCCAGAAAGCTGGGATTCCCAAATGAATACCTTCCACAACAACTTGTCATCTCAGCTGCCAACACAACCGCAGCCAAGCCTGTGCTGAACCAAAGACCAGACAGTGGCCTCTGTCTAAACTATGCCCGCTCCCACGTTTTGCAGCGTGCCTGCTATACAGGAGGGCTGCCCAAAGAGCCAGTGTTCGCCAGTTTGGAGGGTTCATCAAAACTGCTAGTGCACAGTGAGTCTGCTGGGACCTTGAAGAGCCAGATTGCACCAGAGGAGATGGACGAGGACCCACTTCATTTGTGGACTGCTGAGCTGAAACGGACAAACACTGGCCAGCGTGTTCCTAGAGCAGGTGACAGTATATCTAGGGGCTAAACCTTGCCTTAGAGTATTAAAAATGTTTTTTTTTCAGAAGCAGGTGTGAAAGAGTGCTTGGGTTATCCATAGTAGGAGCAATAAACTGTAGTCGGATATAACAACTACTGCTTTTCATTGTTGTTTGCTTTAAATAAGCTAGGATGAAAATCTCAAGCCTGTTGATATTAGTTTCCTTGTTAAAGGAGTTCATTATGGTTTTCTCCAGTATCTGTATGACAGAATTAGATATCATAAGATTCTCTCCAAATGAAATACAGTTGTTTGCATTCTCTAATGAAATCAGGATAAATGGTGGGTAAGGTTACAAGAACATGAATTGGACAGTTTTATAATCCAAGCATCTCATGCACTAATTTCGAGGTGAGTGGCTGTCCATTTAAGTTATCTCCTGAAGAGCAGGTTGTATGGGCTTAAACCAATCCACTGGAATCCCAGGGTGAGCTTGCAGGGGTGCCATGAGCCAGATCAGGAAAAAGTTTAAGGAAAAAGGTTAAAATATCATCTCCAGCAATCAAGACTCCTGCCTTTTGTCTCTTCTTTCATTCTTCTCACAGTCAGTGCAAATGTGGGACGTCGTGGCAGGTTTTTCAATTTGGTTTCTGCTCAGTCTGATCAATCCCTCGGCTACAGGATCATGGAATCAACAGAGACTGCAAAGCCGAGTAGCCCATTTAAGAACCCTTCCACCAGCTCAGCACCAGGCCTATTTGTAATCTCTTCGCCAGCGCCTCTTCTAAGAAGACCAGGTTTCATGCATCCTGTGAAGGACATTGGGCGGAGATATGCACATGCAGAGATAGGGAGGTAAGTAGTTTGGGCTGTCATGTTAACATAGTTTTTAGAGATTCATCTTCCATGTCTTTTGATCTCCTCTGGGTGCTCCTGCTAGCATCTGTAGACCATATATGCAAGGCTGGGGTGAGTACAATCTTCCTTTCATTCTCTTTGGTCTCACATTTCAAAGTCCAAGAATGAGATATTGGTTTGTGGAACAAAGTACTATGCATGATGGTTTCTGTGCAAAATATGAAAGTTCATTGTGGCTGTTCTTACCCCAGAATGACAATTATCATGTAAAGCTGAAAGTCAGTCATTAGGCTGACCCAGCCAGGCCTTTCCATTCAAATTGGCCTTATCAGAAATTTGTGGCAAATCTATTTTCAAGTCCTCTGAAATATTTTTTGCTTTTGATTTACTGCCACGTTGTTTCAGTGATCTTATTACATTGCCATTTTGTTTGTTTTTCCATGAGCACTGACATTTTGTGGACAGATTTTCATACATGCTACCATATTGTTTTTATCACCAGCATCAATTGCTATCATGTAACTCTCACTTGGCATGCCATGTAACATCAACATGCTGCAGTTATAAAAGACAGAAAAAAGACAGTGTCTTGCTGTTTAAAAAGGAAAATTTCAAAAAGAGAATTAGTCTTTAAGGAAAGACCACAGTCAGAGACGGCCTTAGGAGTGTGCAAGGTCTAGGGCTAACCAACCCCACGTGGGGCCGGTTACATCAAATGCTGTTACCAGTATGTGTGGACTGTATAAACTTGTGCACAAATTTAATAAAAATAATGCTACCATACACCGGATTTTCTCATTACAGTATTCAGCTAAATTTTTGCAAGATAACACGCGGACTTTATCAAAATGTAATGATATAATCTATTAAAAATGTGCACCACAATCTCTTCCACTCATGGCGTTGACAGCGATACGGTTAAACCAGTAATAAAACATTGCTGCACATTCCACTATCAAACACCTCCTGCACTGTTTCAACTAGGCCTACTGTAGCAAACTGATCCAAAGACTCAACTAAGAAACGATGGTAGGCTCTCCGTACACGAATGAGTCATAAATGACAAGCCATCAGTTGTTCCCAAGTCAAAACAGAAGCCAACCCAGCGACTAATGGGCTATTGCTATTTTAGGAAGGGATTATACGGGCAACCCTTTTCAAGCGATGAGGGTGGACTATGGAATGTTTTCTAAGACGTACATGTACGGAATATGACCTTGAAGAGGGATTTTAAAAGGGTTCCTCTTAGAAGCATCTCAAATATATATATACAGTATACTGGAGAATATAACTTGACAAATCCACTCGAACAGGACATGCAGACCTTAGGCATGGGGCTTTGCCACCCCCAAACGCCGCTCTTGACTGCAGTGATATTGAAGTTGGTCTCCACTGGTCTCTACTACCTAACTACAAGAGGATTTAGATGTCTGTCATTCTCCACAGCAGAATTCTATTTGATTGGATCACTTCTTCTGTCCAGTCATTCTTTATTGATTTCAGACAGCATTTTCATGCCGATGACCAGAGATGCTAGAACCATTGAACCATTTTTAAACACTTACTTTTTGTTTGAATTCTTTTGTGCATTTCTAGCTTTATTTCAAAATGAAATCAACAGTGCATTGTAGTTGAGCGGATGACAGTATCTAAATGCAACGCTAAGACTTTGATCTTCAACTAGGAGGACCATAAACTAGCAGGTATCCAAGTATCATGGCGTCAAAGAGTGAAACATGCTGCATATTGGTCTGACAACCAAGTAAGAATTTCACTTCACCTTAAAATAAATTATGACACTAAAAAGACAGAATCACTCACCATGTCATTTTAATGATGCCTTACACTCCCAAATAAAAACTGCCAAAGGAAGCCCATGAACGGCAGGCTGCTCTAGTAAGGGTTTCATTAGGAGAATGGTAGGTATTGTCCTGGGTATAGGTAGCAGATTGTCTTTTCCATCAATAGAGGAGCCTCAAACTTCGCAGGGCATATCATTTTATTTTATAATCTTCAGACCCAGGCAGTAACATAACTAATAAATGTCTCTACTATCTTTTTCCTCTGTTACTTATGAGCAGATACCATGATCCCTAGTATTTTGTGACTGTTTAAGAAAATCCCTTACCCTTTGTGGTCTTTGGATTATGTCAGTAGTTTACAGTCTTTTTGTAACTCTATTGACGACGTCATTCTGTATTGTCATGTTTTGCATTTACAGATGCTTTCCCATCACTGTTGTGATATTGCGTATCCATCATCCGATGATATATTAGATGCCATGTTACGTATTTAGAGGGAGGTGTTGAGTTCAAAGGAAAGAATCTTAGCAAAAAAAAGAATAAAAGAAGAGTGTATCGATTGATTCTTTGAAAATTGAGTTCTTCCACTAGTTCAATTCAAGACCATCAATTGTCAAATCTTTTCTGGTCATTTATCTGAAAATGGCTACATTGCTTCAAGCTGTGATTATTTTCAAAGCTCTCACATAATAGATACTTCTTTCTATGAAATGACAGAAAAACATGATTGTCTCTCTTTAAGCAATCCTTAGGATATTCTTGTGCTTTCCTCAAGTATTTTATATATTTAATAAGCCTTCCCTCTTAGAAGCAAATTTCAGATGATCAATAAACTTTTCCCTTTCTCCTTAAGCCTCACAACATCTTCAGGTCAAATATGACCCGCTTTTGTGTTTGATATCAGTACAAGCACCCTTAATTTCATCTGTTCAGGGTGCAACTTTGTGGCTTTTCCTACATTTCTCCCAAGTCACAAGTATTTTAATATCCCATAATTTGTACAGTTTATAAAATATTTTACAACATCATGACTTTCAGGTCCGTTTTGGCCCTCCATTGACTTTAATGGATATTGCATTGTGTTTTAGGTAGCTTTTTTGTTCACAAAACAAAAGCATCTTAAACGTCATCCTTTCAGCTTAGAAATGTGAAGGCTTTTGCAAAAAGCAAATAAGTTTTTAAATGTCACACATTTGCTACATAGTTTGAACACTCCTGTTTCATTCTGGTCAGTTTTGACTCACCATATACTTTACTGAATTTTATTCTGCGTTTATGGTACTTTATTTTTTACAGTCCATACAAACCTCCGAAATGTCATCCTTTTTAAAGCAAATGATCAAGTCAAGATGGTCATCAATATAAAATAGTTTTTGGATGGAAAATCACTACATTGAGTCACCACTTGAAGGTATTGTAAGGTTAGAAACCTGCTGAGACGTCACAGACCTTTGAAAGTATTTGCATGTCAAGCAAAGCAACAAAAACCCTCAAATGCTACCTCCATTATTTTTAAAGGCCAAAAAAGGTTGGAAATATATATATATATATAAATAAAAAACTACACAAGTCCAGATCATCATGACACCAATTAGGTGATTAAGAAAGCTGACAAGAGATTTAGAAGGCTTAGTAGGATGTGGGATTACAGCCAAATGTGTGGATATTAGGCAAGAGAGGTTATGGTTAAGCTTTATAATTGACTAGTGAAGCTTCATCTGGACTACTGTGAGTTGTTTTGTTCGAAATTAGAAACAAAACAAGACAAAGTGGCTCTGGTGCAAGTCCAGAGAAGAAGGACTAGGCTGATTCCAGCAAAGAGAAGTATGAGGAATGATTGAAGGAGATGAACCTTCTTAGTTAAATCAAACAGAAATTCGAAAGAGACACGACTGAATTGTCCTAAAATATGATGGATGTTAGTACAGTGGCCCTGTGTTGACTGGGATTGGCTCCAGCAGACCCCCGTGACCCTGTGTTTGGATTCAGCGGGTTGGAAAATGGATCGATGGTTAGTACAGTGGGTCCCACCCGTTACTTTAAAATCAATCATTAAACATGTACACAGATGGAAACTCCCAGGAGAAATTTCACACAAATGTTAGAAGGTTGTTTCTTCACACATACTGTAGAATCATAGATACGTGAAACAACTAGCCAAGTAGTGTGGTAGACAGCAGGACTTTACGGACATTCAGGAATTCAACCTGGTGTAACTTTGAAGAAACTGGTTGAAGGCTGATTAGCCTATTCTCATCAAAATTCTTCTACTGTTCTATCTGATCAAGAACGCTTGCATTGTTTTCCCCACAAAAATACTCCTGCATATATGTAAAATGCCTCTGGATAGCCAATATCATGAGCTTGGTTTAGCATGTGGAATTTACCAGTTAGAATCTAAAACATAAGAAAATCTGCCAAAATTCTCAAGTCCACCCACAAATGTTTTGTTAATATTTGTGGTGATTGCTGGCAGTCTAACACAGACTTAATGTGTGTGTCTCAAATCTGCTGCCAGGCTTTCTGCCTACAGTTCACTCCTGACTTTGTGCCTTACAGATGTCCCTCTCTTGTTTTGTTTTCAAGCTCATGAGGATTTGACAGCTGAAGAACCGAAGATATGTTTGGACCATGAAGACTTGAATTTTTTATATATATATTATTTGTATCACTGATGCTCCAAATATACTTTTGATTGCAAATCATTAGGACTTTCCAGTATTTTATAAAAAAATATATGATTTTAGTTGAAATTATTTGTAAATACCAAAGGACACATATTTATATATAGAAATGTATCCTGTTAAATCTAAAATTGAGCTGAAATAAACCACTGAGTATTACAACTTCCCTGTTTTTTTATGATACAGTTTTTATTAGATATTTTCCAACAGGCATTACAGTCATTATCGCTACTGCCTGACAGCTGCAGATAACGGAGTTTGACATATGACTTGGGTACTGTATGAGTGCGTGTGGAATTCGCATGTTCTCCTCATGTCTATGTCAGCTTACTTCACAAGCTTCTCTCTCATCGACAGACATGCAGTGACAGTGGGAGACTCCAGATTGTTTTGATGCAGTGAGTGGACATGAGGGTACCCTGTAAAGAATTGACGTCCCATCCACCCTGGATTCCTACCGTGTGCTCAATGCTGCTAGTGCAGAATTGTGCTCACAGTGACTTAATAATGGTCAAAATGTGTTCAGAAAATGCATAAACAAGGCAGTTTTGAATTTCTAAGTGGCTCAAAACATAGGCATGTTTTTCCAGACCACAATTTTCACAGTCAAACACTGTTATCTTCTTACTCATTAAACCACAATTCCTCCATTTAAGTTCAAAGGGTTTACAGTTGCTATACGAATATTAGAATCCCTAGTGAAATAAAGTGTACTCCTTAGACAGTGCTGTTTAAAACTTTGTAGTTTCTTATTTTAATTCTTCAAATAGTGTCAATTCTCTTAAAAAAACCCTGCAGAAATAGACAACGCAGACACCCTATTCACAATTTACTACCCGTTGCTAAACATATACGTTTGAGTACTGAAAATTCGCCGAACTCATCACAATGTGCTTTGGGGCACTTGATAAAACACTGTGATTTAATGGGGGGGGGGCTGTCCTAGCTTGTGTAGGATGAGTGGGCAGGACTCACTGGATTTGACGCAGGGACCTGTGGGTTATTAGTTGGGGATGTGGGGATGACTGCCAATCATTTAACCATCAAAAACTGTCAGTAGCATAGACCAGGGTATGGTTTGTCTCAGTAAAATGAAAGCAGTTAACAGTTATAATTCTATCATCTTTAATATTAAATTAAACTTATAACTTTGTTTTTATATTGCATTTTGCTATTACAGTACAATCCCTCTTAACTGGCCACCCCGGGACTGCAGTCACCAGCCCGGTTACCATTTTGGCTGGTTAATCCAACGCATACCTTTTGATATGTAGTGTACCTCTTCGACGTTCCTGAAGAAACCATATCCACAAGGCTTCATCCACGATTTCGCACACAGGTTTTTTTCTCATACAACGACTGGACAGCTCAAGTCAAAAAGGCCACTTTTTAAATAAATAATTGCAGCACTCGCATCCCCATGATATATAGAAGCGTGAGGCGACTAGGGGGAGAACAGGAAAGAACGGGAGGTTAATGGAGAAGGAAGCAGGTAGAGGAAAGCCGGTGCAGGAGAGCAAGCGAGTGAGCGAAAGAGAGCAGATTCGATGGAGCAAAGGCAGGCAGTTGGGAGGTGAACCCCTGCAGAGGAGTGTTTGGCCGACAAGTGCAAGTGTAAGGCAGGCAAAGCAGGTGAGAAAATGTAATGAGCAGGATCAAATCAGGAAAGGGCCAGGTAATAAGCACAAACCAATCAGAGTTTGGGTTTTCTAAAGCTCTCTGTTTTCACCCATTCAAACTGCAACGCTGTCAGTATTGTCAGAAGAGTACATTTTCAAAAGTTTTTGTTTTTGGGAGTTAAACATGCTGGGTTAGTGTGGATGAAGAATTAAAATGGAGACTAATATCTGTTTTAAAAAAACTGCCTTAGTGTGGATGCAGCCTAAGACAAAGGGATTCTGTGTTCTTTTCACCTAAGTAGGAGACTTCTGTCATAAAATGGTCCCCCAGGTCTTTCCTCTATGTCTGTGAATTGGTAACATTTAATACTGAGGCTCCACTACATCCCCCATAGCAGTAATCTCCTGTTTAAACATATAGTGTAAGAAACCCACCCGGCCACAGACAGGCAGACACCGAATGTCCCGAATACACACGTTTTTATTTCTCTCAAATGTGACAAACAGCACCACAGTGCCTTAACCGGCCAACTCAGTCTCTTCCTATCTTTTTCTCTCTCTTTCTCTTTCTCTTAACTCTTCAGCCACCTTCTCCTCCTAGCTCAGGCTCCTGTCTTCTCCCTCCCGACTCTAGCCCCGGTGGCCTCCTTTATACAGCACCTGGAAGTGCTCCAGGTGCTTCTTGATTAGCATCCGGCAGCAGTTCCGGGTGTGGTGAAAGTGCTGCATGCCGATTCAGCTCCTCTTCTGACAGCACTTCCTGTTGTGGCAGAAGTGCTGTCAACCACTGTTCTGGAGCTGTCCAGGCACCCCCTGGTGGTGGCCACGTCCTCCCACAGGGTTGAGCGTCCTGGCTCCGTGGCCCCCATGCAACCCAGGAAGGCTGCCCTCTCACGTTCCAGGGAAAATACTGTCCCTCTCCCGTTCCTTCCTGTCTCCCGGCGTCCTGGTGGGGCAGTGTCTCCAGACATCTGTCACAATAGTCAACTATTTCCATTTCACATACTTCTGCCATCCTGGTGGAACATACTACTCTTCTCGCCTGGACGAACATTTCATACCCTTGTTGGTTACCTTAGTATTCGTCCTACCAGATTATCTTGTGTATAAACGTCTACACGTGGAAGTGTGTGTGTTTGTCCGGCTTGGAAGTGAGAGGTGGAGTCAGGGTAAGGTCTCTGCCTCCGAGGAAACAGAAAACTCGCTTAGCCACGAATAACACAAGCGAGGCCAGCACATCTGTAAAACAAAACCTCAGAAGAAAGACAAAGTCGCTTAGCCACGAATAACACAAGCAAGGCCAGCACATCTGCAAAACAAAACCTCAGAAGAAAGACAAAGTCGCTTAGCCGCTAACATTGGCAAAACAGTATCCCTTTTACCTTTCCTTCCGCCGCTAATACTCAAGCGATGCGAGCACGTCGGTAAAACAAAACCTCCTAGGAGAGAGAGGCCCAGAGTAGTTCCTTTCAATTACCTGACATCTCTATATTTCACTTTTTTTTCTGACGATTTCAATAGTTTCTAGAACCCTGGGCTTTTTATAGCACAGGCTTACACAGCTAGTATTACATAATTATGAGGCAAGGAACCCGATTTTAACCTCAGTTCATTTACTTTCCTATCCCTGTTCTGCATGCAGACCCATTTTCCACCAGGTATCCTACCTCACAAAATGTACACTTTTGTAGAACAAGAGGTTCATTTGCCGGTCCCTATTACATAGTAGCACAGCATATGTTACAATATGCAACACATCATGTACAGTATATGAACTCGGGTTTCAGCAAGGTCTGGCTCCAGGTAATCATTTAGCCGAGCAAAGACCCCTGTGAGGTTTACTGTTACTTGTGGGATTTTTGGGACTGTATCATACCATGTCCCATCTAGTATTTCAGACACCCCTCTTAATATTTTGGAATGGAGTCAGGGCTGGTTCCAGCACTGGGCTGCCTACCTAGAAAGAAAGATAGAAAGACAGAAAGAAAGAAAGCCAGGAAGCTGTTATCTCTGTACTGCTGAACATGCTGTACTCCATTAATTCGTATGGTATCAAGCCCACCAGTTCAGTACCGAACAGGAAGCACAAGCCTGCACTGCTTGTACCAGTTTGGGTTCAGCACAGGCCAGCTCTTTGGTGGTAAAAAGCCTTCTGAAGTCACTGTGCCAAACACACAGCTGGCTGAAAAAAGAAGAGCAAGAAAAAATAATAACTTGCATGGGTTGTTAGGGTGTAATTTACAGCCTTGTCGATTTAGTGTAGCTGTGGCCTGCCGACTCTAAAACGACTTCAAATCCTAAAGCTGTCATTACTACCTGATTTAGTGCCAAGCTGCAGAATGTGAAGCCTTTCACAAAATGAAATTTCTTGCCTATAAATGCCCCTGCAGTAGGCACAGCAGGCTTAAGAGCTGACAGTTGTTCTCTGGTCTCTCTCATTTCTTCCCAGGCTGTCCTGGCAGACGGCCCACTCCCTCCTAGCCAAACCCCCCCCCCCGCCCCCCCCACCCAACTCCACCAACACCCCTCCTTGTTAGTTTGGCTTCAGGCTTCAGGCTGCATTCACAGGTTCCTCTTCACTTGTCCAGGGACCTTGTCTACCAATCAGCAGCCACAGCCACCCTCTGACATTGCAAAAGGCGCTTAGTGTTTGCTTCTAGCAAACAAAGGATTGTCCGTCCTGTGCGTATTTATGGAAATACTTTGGCTTGGAACTGAAATAACTGCTTGATATCAAAGAGGTGGCTGCAGACGGAAGCTGAACTGGTCTTGATCCTGGCTCCCACCCTCCCTACTAAATACCCCTTTAATGATGACACGCGTGCTAATGCTTGCTAATGAAAGGGGTTTTGTGTCAAGCTTTGAACTGTGGCAGCACCTCGCCGGGACCTGGCCCCCTTTGAAGAGGCCTGTCTGGCGCTTAGTGCTGTCTCCTCCAATAAACAGCCAGGAGAAGAAGAGCAGCTTGTTTGCATGTGTCTGAGATACCTGCAGGCCTCTCCCAAGGTGAGACACACAGGTGCAGTGAACAAAGAAAAAAAAAAAGTAAAATAAAAATCACAACTGGAACCTACCTGAGTGATTTACAGCATGACTCCACTCCTTAAAGTCCCAAGAAGAGCCATCTATGAAATCAGAATCAGAATCAGAGTCAGAATCAGAATTCACTTTATTGGTCAGGTACACTAATGTGTACTAAGAATTTGTCTTGATAGTATTGGTGCAACATACACGGACAACACAAAATATTAAAGATAATATAAGAAGATAAAATATCAATAAAAATGATACAATATGATACATCATACTAGATTAGATTAGATTAGATTAGATTAGATTAGATTAGATTAGATTCAAATTTATTGTCATTGTACAAAAAAAGTTCAAATAGTAGACTAAGGTGCAATCAACAGTGGCTGCAAATAGTATATTAAAGTGTAATAGACAGGAAGGTGCAATAAGGTGGCATGCAAATGAGAATATATATCTGTGATATTTGAATTTGCAGGTAGCAGTATATAAAAGAAAAGTATATTGGGTTGAATACTGATGAGCAGTACAGATACATGGTATGAATAGATATATGAAGTATTTTATATACGTATTAGATATATGTAAACAGGTGAAAATATACATAGAGTATAGTCAGAAGTTATTGATATTTAGAAAGGTCAGCTATTGAGTGGTAAAGTTTGAGAGTTCAGAATTGCGATGGTGTTATGAAAGAAATTGTTCCTGAGCCCATGGTTGGGGTGTGAGGCATCCTTGATGATGCCGCAAGCCCGTCACAGACACCGTATATGTGTCAGGATAGTCGGCAGCCGGATGCCAGTGATGTGCTGGCCAGTTTTCAACACCCCTTGCAGAGCCTTCCTGTCAGCTATTCATCATGTACAACAACATAATATCACCAGTTTTTGGAAACAGCAATAAATGCAACTTGCATATATTTGAGGATGTGGGATAATATACAGTACTGTGCAAAAGTTTTAAGCAGGTGTGAAAAAATGCTGTAAACAAAGAATGCTTTCAGAAATATAAATAATGATTGTTTATTGTTATCAATTTACAAAATGCTAAGTGAGCGAACAAAAGAAAAATCTAAATCAAATCAATATTTGGTGTTACTACCTTTTGCCTTCAAACCAGCATCAATTCTTATAGGTCCACTTGCACAAAGTCAGGGATTTTGTAGGATTATAGTCAGTGTGAATTTTCCCTTGGGATTAATAAAGTATCCTATCTATCTATCTATCTATCTATCTATCTATCTATCTATCTATCTATCTATCTATCTATCTATCTATCTATCTATCTATCTATCTATCTATCTATCTATCTATCTATCTATCTATCTATTTAGGTGTATGATCAACCAATTCTACCAAACAGGTGCTAATGATCATCAATGTCACACGTAGGTTGAAACACAGTCATTAACTGAAACAGAAACAGCTGTGTAGGAGGCTTAAAACTGGGTGAGGAACAGCCAAACTCTGCTACCAAGGTGAGGTTGTGAAGATAGTTTCATGTCATGGCAAGATTGAGCACAGCAACAAGACACAAGGTAGTTCTACTGTATCAGCAAGGTCTCTCCCAGACAAAGATTTCAAAGCAGACTGGGGTTTCAAGATGTGCTGTTCAAGTTCTTTTGAAGAAGCACAAAGAAACGGGCAACGTTGAGGATCGTAGATGCAGTGGTCGGCCAAGGAAACTTAGTGCAGCAGATGAAAGACACATCAAGCTTATTACCCTTTGAAATTGGAAGATTTCCAGCAGTGCCATCAGCTCAGAACTGGCAGAAACCAGTGGGACCCAGGTACACCCATCTACTGTCCGGAGAAGTCTGGCCAGAAGTGGTCTTCATGGAAGAGTTGCAGCCAAAAAGCCATACCTCCGACGTGGAAACAAGGCCAAGCGACTCAAGTATGAACGAAAACATAGGAACTGGGGTGCAGAAAAATGGCAGCAGGTGCTCTGGACTGATGAGTCAAAATTTTAAATATTTGTTTGTAGCAGAAGGCAGTTTGTTCGTCGAAGGGCTGGAGAGCGGTACAATAATGAGTGTCTGCAAGCAACAGTGAAGCATGGTAGAGGTTCCTTGAAAGTTTGGGGCTGCATTTCTGCAAATGGAGTTGGAGATTTGGTCAGGATTAATGGTGTTCTCAATGCTGAGAAATACAGGCAGATACTTATCCATCATGCAATACCATCAGGGAGGCGTATGATTGGCCCCAAATTTATTCTGCAGCAGGACAACGACCCCAAACATACAGCCAAAGTCATTAAGAACTATCTTCAGCGTAAAGAAGAACAAGAAGTCCTGGAAGTGATGGTATGGCCCCCACAGAGCCTTGATCTCAACATCATCGAGTGTGTCTGGGATTACATGAAGAGACAGAAGGATGTGAGGAAGCCTACATCCACAGAAGATCTGTGGTTAGTTCTCCAAGATATTTGGAACAACCTACCAGCCGAGTTCCTTCAAAAACTGTGTGCAAGTGTACCTAGAAGAATTGATGCTGTTTTGAAGGCAAAGGGTGGTCACACCAAATATTGATTTGATTTAGATTTCTCTTTTGTTCATTCACTGCATTTTGTTGATTGATGAAAATAAATAATTAACACTTCCATTTTTGAAAGCATTCTTTGTTTACAGAATTTTGTCACACCTGCCTAAAACTTTTGCACAGTGCTGTACCCAACACAGATACAGGGAGAACTTGCAAACTTCATACTGACAAAGATGGGATGTGAGACTTGAACCCAGGAAAATGGATCAATGAAGCAGCAGTGCTAACCAATATGGTACCAAACTTGCCAATATAATACAATATAATTATACAATAAATAAATATAATAAAACAATAAGGTCTATGTCCTGTCCCACGGTGCAATCTGATGGGTTAGTTTGGCTTTGGTGTGATTGGTCAGTAGTTTGGCTTTAGTGATGTCATAAAAAAGGAAATGTGAGTGTGAGACTCACAAGGAGCAGTAAAGGCATATGAGCCTTACAGAGATAGTCTTCTTCAAAGACAGAAAGTATAAAAGTGGACAGGATTCCAGAAAGGCATCTCAAAAATAATGACAGACACAGAAAAACAGGCTTTACAGCTACATGCTCAAGAGATGGAGCACCAGGCAAGATATGTTCACACATGTGAATACAGATGAAAGGTGCTAAAGGTACACATTGGGCAAGAGATAGCTAATATTTTTTAATCATTGGGCAGCACGGTGGCGCAGTGGGTAGCACTGCTGCCTCGCAGTTAGAAGACCCGCATTCACTTCCCAGGTCCTCCTTGCATGGAGTTTGCATGTTCTCCCCGTGTCTGCATGGGTTTCCTCTGGGTACTCCGGTTTCTGTCCAAAGACATGCAGATTAAGTGCATTGGCGATTCTAAATTGTCCTTGGTGTGTGGGTGTGTGTGTGCGCGCCCCGCGGTGGGCTGGCAGGCGTTTGTTTCCTGCGCCCTTTGTTGGCTGGGATTGGCTCCAGCAGACCCCCGTGACCCCGTAGTTAGTATATAATTAAGATATAGCAGGTTGGATAATGGATGGATAATGAATGGATGAATCTATTACCTCTTTTTGACAGGTACAGTGACTAGTAATATGACCTATCACTTTTTTTAACCCATCTATCCAAGCAGGTTCCCAGAGGTGAAGACTATCCCAGCAAGCATCGGGTGCAAGGCATAAGACAGGAACAGTCCCTGGACAGGATACTAGCCTGTTTTAGTCTAAACACACACACACATTCATCAGGGGGGCAATTTAATTTTGCCAGTCCATCTAACCTGCATGTCTTTGGACTGCTCCTGGACTCTAAGAGAAAACCTGGCCACACAGAGAAAACCCAGGCAGATACGGGGAGAACACATAAATATCATGCAGGGAGCACCTGGGAGGTGAACCCCTGTCTTTTTGTTGTGAGGTAGGAGAGGTAACACTGCTTCACTGTGAATTATCTTTCAATTTTCCTAAACTACCTATCCACAGGTGAGCTGGAGCCTCTCCCAGCAGTCATGGGATACAAGGAAGAAACAGCACCAGACCAGGGTGCCAGACTCGCAGAGTGTATATTATATTATATTATATTATATTATATTATATTATATTATATTATATTATATTATATTATATTATATTATATTATATTATATTATATTATATTATATTATATTATCCATCCATCCATCCATTTTCCAACCCGCTGAATCCGAACACAGGGTCACGGGGGTCTGCTGGAGCCAATCCCAGCCAACACAGGGCACAAGGCAGGGAACCAATCCTGGGCAGGGTGCCAACCCACTGCAGGACACACACAAACACACCCACACACCAAGCACACACTAGGGCCAATTTAGAATCACCAATCCACCTAACCTACATGTCTTTGGACTGTGGGAGGAAACCGGAGCGCCTGAAGGAAACCCACGCAGACACGGGGAGAACATGCAAACTCCACACAGGGAGGACCCGGGAAGCGAACCCGGGTCCCCAGGTCTCTCAACTGCGAGGCAGCAGCGCTACCCACTGCGCCACCGTGCTGCCCATATTATATTATATTATATTATATTATATTATATTATATTATATTATATTATATTATATTATATTATTTGTTTACAGAAGACATTTCATATTCAGTCCACTAAGCTTATTCTCTCATCTAATTGCTTTCCTCCCACCTCCTCTGCCAATTTCTTCATGAAGTACATGACTAGATTGCTTGTTCCTGATCCCCACGTATCTTCCTCAAGGGCAGTTTACAAATCTCCCGCCATAAACAGGCAACACAACAGAAATCAGCATAGCACAGAGATTAGCTGACCTCCTGACACCTCAGTGCACTCAGGTAGGAAGTCAGTCACCACAATTTAGATGGCTAATGAGTGATTGCTAATGATGGCTGCAGTCTCCCCCACCCAGCCACTCCCTCCCCATCCCCAGCAGTCAGGCTCATAATGAAGAGGAAACTGTTAACGAGAATCTTGCTGCCCCGTCACTTCAAAGGTTTAGAGTATCCTAAGCACTCTATGCAATTCAATGGGCAGCTGAAGCACTCATTTCCTCCTGTGGTGGCCGAGCCTGCCGTCCACCGCAGCGTCTCCACAGAGTGCCTTTGCTCGCCTGTTATCCTTCAAGGATTGCTTTGCTTTGCATACAGACTTATGCAGCTAGCTTGGCAAAGGCAACCAGACAAACACCTGTATGTCTGCAAAAGTCACAAGCATAACAAAACATGAAAGCCCTTAAAGTGCCAAGTGAGCAACATCCTGACCATCAGAAAGAAACAATCAAATGACTGATTTATTGCCGGCCTTCCCATTATTGATGTCTCCTGAAATGTATTTTCGACATTTAAGGTGGAGGCCAAGCCTGTAACTGCAAGACACCTCTTTGATTGATTTCCAAAAATTCTTTGTGAATCAATGCACCATGGAAGCTGCTATATCAGTGATCACTTTGCTCTACATACTGATCTGAGTGACATGTCCAAACAATGAAGCTAACCACAGTCCCGACATTTATAGAACAAGATGTTGGACATACCGTAACCTTGATAAATACTCTTGACGTGATGGGTCTGCTGAAGTGTGATTCAGAGTCAACCCAAATAACAATTCAAGTAAAGGCCTCACAGCTCTTGCAATGTGAGTTCAAATCCTAGTTCTGTGACTGCCTATGTTAACTTGGCATTTTCTCCCCATGTATGGGTGGGCTATTGTGGCCTATCTTCGGTGGGCCGGCGCCCTGCCCGGGGTTTTGTTTCCTGCCTTGTGCCCTGTGTTGGCTGGGATTGGCTCCAGCAGACCCCCGTGATCCTCTAGTTAGGATATAGCGGGTTGGATAATGGATGGATGGATGGATTGTGGCCTATTTCCTCATACAACCGAATGAGGCGCAGGTGAGGTCTACTTGTGGCTCTAAACTGATCTGGCATGTACCTGAGTTTGCCCTGTGCTGGGAGTGGAATCCTAGCCAGGGCTTGTGTCGGCTTACAAGACAGTTGAAGTGATGGATTTCCAGTCTAAGCAGAAATATGTTAACATCAAAATCGGTAAAGGGGTGCTTGACATTGAACCTGCTGCCATAATTGATTCTTGGAGTTTTTATTTAGCCTCCTTTCTTATCTGTTCCACTTTCGTTAACAATGACTGCACTTCCCACGTATTGTTTTCTAAAATGTTTACTCACCCGTCACTTTCCTCTTGACAAGGCTTTTGTTTCACACACTTAACAAATTCTAATTAAGGGAGCCCACCCAGCTAAAGCATTTTGTCCACTAAAATGGCAGCATGAACATGTAGCTCCAGGTTTCGCATTGGGAACAGGCTTTTCGGATGTTGATGAAGCTTCTTGTTGTGAGGGTCTGCTGGGAACGTCTGGCAGAGCCCCCTGTCAGAAGTAGCTTCAACTCCCACCTCCGGCTGAACTTCGACCACATCCCGAGGGAGGTGGGGGACATTGAGTCCGAATGGGCCATGTTCCGTGCCTCTATTGTTGAGGCAGCTGACCGGAGCTGTGGCCATAAGGTGGTCGGTGCCTGTCGTGGCGGCAATCCCCGAACCCGCTGGTGGACACCGGCGGTGAAGGATGCCGTCAAGCTGAAGAAGGAGTCCTACAGGACCCTTTTGTCCTGTGGGACCCCGGAGGCAGCTGATAGGTACCGGCAGGCCAAGCGGAATGCGGCTTTGGTGGTTGCTGAGGCAAAAACTCGGGCGTGGGAGGAGTTTGGGGAGGCCATGGAGAATGACTTTCGGACGGCTTCGAGGAGATTCTGGTCCACCATCCGGCGTCTCAGGAAGGGGAAGCAGTGCAGTGTCAACACTGTATATGGTGGGGATGGTGCGCTGCTGACCTCGACTCGGGACGTTGTGGGTCGGTGGGGGGAATACTTCGAAGACCTCCTCAATCCCATTAACATGCCTTCCAATGAGGAAGCAGAGCCTGGGGACTCAGAGGTGGGCTCCCCCATCTCTGGGACTGAGGTCACCGAGGTGGTCAAAAAACTCCTTGGTGGCAGGGCCCCGGGGGTGGATGAGATACGCCCGGAGTTCCTCAAGGCTCTGGATGTTGTAGGACTGTCTTGGCTGACACGCCTCTGCAACATCGCATGGACATCAGGGACAGTGCCTCTGGATTGGCAGACCGGGGTGGTGGTCCCCCTCTTTAAGAAGGGGGATCGGAGGGTGTGTTCCAACTACAGAGGGATCACACTCCTCAGCCTCCCTGGAAAAGTCTATTCAGGGGTCCTGGAGAGGAGGGTCCGTCGGATAGTCGAGCCTCGGATTCAGGAGGAACAGTGTGGTTTTCGTCCTGGTCGCGGAACAGTGGACCAGCTCTATACCCTTAGCAGGGTCTTGGAGGGTGCATGGGAGTTTGCCCAACCAGTCTACATGTGTTTTGTGGACTTAGAAAAGGCATTCGACCGTGTCCCTCGGGGAATCCTGTGGGGGGTACTCCGAGAGTATGGGGTACCCGGCCCCCCTGATAAGGGCTGTTCAGTCCCTGTACGATCAGTGCCAGAGCTTGGTCCGCATTGCCGGCAGTAAGTCGAACCCGTTTCCAGTGAGAGTTGGACTCCACCAGGGCTGCCCTTTGTCACCGATTCTGTTCATAACTTTTATGGACAGAATTTCTAGGCGCAGCCAGGGTGTTGAGGGGGTCCGGTTTGGTGGGCTCAGGATTGGGTCACTGCTTTTTGCAGATGATGTTGTCCTGTTTGCTTCATCAGGCCGTGATCTTCAGCTCTCTCTGGATCGGTTCGCAGCCGAGTGTGAAGCGGCTGGGATGAGAATCAGCACCTCCAAATCCGAGACCATGGTCCTCAACCGGAAAAGGGTGGAGTGCCCTCTCAGGGTTGGTAGCGAGATCCTGCCCCAAGTGGAGGAGTTCAAGTATCTCGGGGTCTTGTTCACGAGTGAGGGAAGAATGGAGCGTGAGATCGACAGGCGGATCGGTGCGGCATCCGCAGTAATGCGGGCGTTGCATCGGTCTGTCGTGGTGAAAAAGGAGCTGAGCCGCAAGGCGAAGCTCTCAATTTACCAGTCGATCTATGTTCCTACCCTCACCTATGGTCATGAGCTATGGGTAGTGACCGAAAGAACGAGATCGCGAATACAAGCGGCTGAAATGAGTTTCCTCCGCAGGGTGTCTGGGCTTTCCCTTAAAGATAGGGTGAGAAGCTCAGTCATCCGGGAGGGGCTCAGAGTAGAGCCGCTGCTCCTCCGCATCGAGAGGAGTCAGATGAGGTGGCTCGGGCATCTGATCAGGATGCCTCCTGGACGCCTCCCTGGTGAGGTGTTCCAGGCACGTCCAACCGGGAGGAGGCCCCGGGGAAGACCCAGGACACGCTGGAGGGACTATGTCTCTCGACTGGCCTGGGAACGCCTTGGGATTCTCCCGGAAGAGCTAGAAGAAGTGGCCGGGGAGAGGGAAGTCTGGGCATCTCTGCTCAAGCTGCTGCCCCCGCGACCCGACCTCGGATAAGCGGGAGACAATGGATGGATGGATGGATGAAGCTTCTTGCTAACCTCTATTCTACTTCTGTTGGACCAGTTGCAGCCAGGCTGGAAGAGCTTTTGGGTCTTGCTATCCGGTATATCAGCACAGATTTGTCTTCAATTTGAGGTCCGCTCTTGGGTTGGTGGTAGGATTGGCACTCCAGCCACCATAAAAATCACCTCCAGTATGGTGCTGAGGTGTCACCCGCTGCACTCAGGTCCCAATCCAGTGAGATCGATTATTTTGTAGTTGTAATTAATTTAGACCTCTTTACAAAGATCTGTTTTCACTTTGACAGTGAAGAGTCTTTTTCTTTTGATTAGTGTCAAAAATCCAAATTAAATCAACTGTTGTATAACAAAAAAATCTGATAACTCTCAAGGGAGGTGAATGCCTTTTATAGGCACTGCAGACACTGGATTAAGCCGGAATGAGAATGTCCACAGCAAGGTGAACACACACCCATACACACATGCTACGGCCAATTTAGCAATGCAAGTTCCTCTAACCTGCTGGGACAGGCTTCATCTAACCCTGGGACCCCGCCTTAGAAAAGCAGGTTCAGAAGATGGATGGATGGATGGTTGGATGGAAGGACGGTTTGAGAATGTTACATCTCATTGGTTTTTCTAAGGTCAACACCATAGCAGTGTGTCTTCTAATTGGAGCACTACTGTGCTAGGAGACTCGTCTGTGGTCAGACAATTAGTGATGGGATCTGAAAATATAGCCTTGTACCACTAAACTTATCATTCTATTATTTAGTGCCTTTCCATAGTGAATACTATCACGAGACTCTTCACTAATTATATGTGAATATTCCCTTTCACCATATACCATATAACGTTTCAGGACTAGTGAGTACTATAACTCACTCATAGTCAGTCTGTGTTCTACAGTCCAACTATATGCAGCGCCACTCCTTGGTGAATACATCAACAGGCCTCTTTACCACGTAAGTATATTTGTTTCCTTACTTTTACAATCAAAGTGAATCATTCAAGGAAAAAGACTGAGTGAATGAAGCAGCAGCGTTCTACATTAAAATCTATTGTTATATAGTTCTTTCAGTGTTGAATACAAAGGTTTTTAATGGTTACATGTAGGAACAGACACTGTAGCGGAGAAAGGGATAACTCAAGACGAGACCAAAAATAGTTGGGATGCCAACTGGACAAAACCACATTCAATTTATTGCCACAAAAAACAAAAATATGTGCTCAGAGGTTCTGCAAAGATTGGCAAGTTGGTGTCGCGAGTAAGTTCCTTAGGTGTCTGTATGACATTCCTTGTGGTGTGTCAGGTCATACTGTGGAAAAACTCAAGCAACCATAATGTGATTTGTAAATCACTTTTGGGCCAAATCATTTAATGAATAAATGTATCACAGTTCAGATCCCCTAAGCCACTTCACCTGTATAGTGACCCACACCAAGCAGCTGCATGTTAGGAGGACCAAGGCTGACTTTAGAAACTCTAACACTGATCAGAAGGCCAAATCGGAGGGGCTTGCTGACTGGATATACAGTCCAGGGCAAGCAGAACAAGTTGTAAATTTATTACACGTATGTCCAAGGCTATAGGGCTGCACAACAAGCCCACCAGGCAATAAATGGACAGGAATGGATCACAGTGACAATCGTATTACTTCAGCACACCAGGAATCCCTCAGAGACATATTGGTCATTTCAATGAACGGTTCATTGACCGTGATCATCATCAACATAGTGGGCTTGGGGAGGCTGTGCAGTCAACTTCACGGTGTGTATGCCGCAATAGCCCACTAAGGAAGGACATTTTGACATCTTTTAGTTCTTAACACGAAGGGCTTCTGCTTCAAAGTTGGCTTTGTACCTGCTGTTGCCATGACAGAGTCCAGATGAAGAATAAATGAATGGGCATTTTAATGAGTGGCACATTATTCATGACTGCTGTCCCATAATTCCCATAACCCGAGTTCAATCAGCAAATGGTCTGTGTGGGATTTTTTTGGGCTGCAGTTGCTTTTTTGGCTTTATTGGTTGGATTGAACATGAAGCACCATGTCATACGTGTAAACAGACAGGTGATGGTTACTATAAAGAACCTGAGGCTTGTGGTGCCATACAACAGACAGATAAATATGATTTTGGAAGCATGGTGACACACAGAGAATAGCCTCATTGCCTCAAAACTCCAAGCACCCGTGTTCAAATTCTCAGTGTGGTCACTCAGGTTTGTATGTTCTTTCTGTGTCGCGTCAGAAATGAGTGCCAAGGCAGCATCATCAGGGCTCTGTCACTACAAAATGGGAGCATGGGGTGGCACAGTTGTTGACTCCTTGCTCCTTGCTTCCATCAAGACAGTCAGTGACTCTTGAGAACAGTGCTGAAATCTCTTTGAGATTCTGTCACCTCCTTTGTCACCTCACTGACCAATCTGAGATGCCACTTTGTAGGAGAGTCTCTCCTTTATACTTCCCAGACCGGAAGAGGTGGAGCTTCTTTGGCTCCATTGCCCTCATGGGACAGTTTCTCAAGGGAAAAGGAAGTCGAGACTGTTAGTGACAGCACCCCCACTTGTACCACACACAGAAGGGGATCCTCAGGTGCACATGAATGACAACACAGAATACAATGAAATACATACTTGCATGTGATAATTATTTCCTTAAATATAAAATTTCTAGATTTATGGATGTAGTAACTCCCTCATAGTCAAATGGTGGAAAATGAAATGGGTGATGTTGTGCTTTACCTCACTACAGGGTCCTACTGGCTTCATTAAAGGCCAATTCAAAGCTGCATGACATTAGAGCACTCGACTTGTTCATCTGATACAGTGGAAGAGACGTCGGCAACCTGCAATTTTCTGTGAGTGATAATTTGCACCTGAGCACTGGGGTCTTTTGGAAATGAGCATGTAGGCTGTAGAAGGCAGACTTTTCAATGATCATAATAATAATAACAGCAATAACAATAATAAAATTCACATTGAAAGCAGTAGCAGCAGTTTCAGACAGCCTTCAAAGCCTGTTATTGAAAAGTGCCTCACCCCAGACTCAGGCCACAGTGCACAAAGTATCCAGAGCCAGGCGCTGAAATGTTAGAGAGTGGCATCAGTTTGATGTGGAGAACACAAGTCCAAAAACAAGGAACGACTTTAAGCATGCAGTGTAATATAAATAGCAGATACAAACACACAGGTATACAGGATACTCTCAAACCCACATGATCCAATTCAGGGCTGTTGGGACCATGTGTGTATCCCTCCACATTCACCAGTCAATCTGAAGGCACACACATCCATATCTAAGCCAATTTAGACCAAGCAAACCAACCAGCCTGTCTGTGGAAGGTACAGAGGAAAAACTTCAGTATGTTTAGCAGTCAGAACTGTTTGAAACAAGCTTAATCATTTGTGGTTCAGCCAGACAGAGGAAAACCAGAATATCCAGTGGTAAATCCATGCAGGCACACAGAGTATGTGCAGATGCCACACAGATTACATCCGGAGCTGGGATTTAAAATGAAAATGCCAGCTCTGAACAGCAGTAATGCTAACCACTGCACCACCTTGCACCAGGAAGAAAGAGACCCAGACATATTCTGATTGTGCTTTTTTCAGGGTCAGGTCCTGATTTACTGGCATCAGTGGCAAGATGGGAGCCAACGGGTGTTTAACAGTTGAGTCTTTTTTTTGTGCATAATATAATGAATAGTTGATTATAAAAAATGATAATGCGTGAAAAAGAAGTTCCAAACATACAGTCAAATTTCCTCCTGGGGAAAAATAAAGTTCTATCTATAAAGGTACCAAGGAAAGGAAACTATAGTGAGAAAGAGGGTAATATGAAAAATAATGGTTAAATTGGTGGCACAGAAATCAGGGATCAAAAGAAATATTGTATTATTAGTGTTCCCTTTTGAAAATTAAATACTGCTGATATATATATATGTATATTTTAATCTATCACTGCCAATTGGGGCGGAGTGGTGGCTCTGAGGCTAAGGATCTGTGCTGGTATCCAGAAGGTTGCCGGTTTGAATTCCCGTCACTGCCAAAAGAGATCCTACTCTGCTGGGCCCTTGAGCAAAACCCTTAACCTGTAATTGCTCCAGGGGTGCTGTACAATGGCTGACCCTGCACTCTGACCCCAAGGGGTATGCGAAAACTAACAAATTTCTAATACAAGAAATTGTATAATGTGAAATAAAGAACAAAAAAATTATAGTATGCTTTAAGGGTAAATTTATTGCAATATATTTGTAATAATATTCACCTTAATAAAAGGATAAGTGCCTGTGTGTCTGTGTATTTATGTGTCTGTCCGGATGCTGTGACTCTGTCATTCCAGCAGATGGCACATCACAGACGTATGTTTTGCCATTTACATTCCAACAGATGGTACATCACAAAAATTAACGCTGCTTTTATGAATCCCAAGCCAAATGGCATATGACAAAGACATGTGCATTGCATTTGTCATCCTAACAGATGGTGCATCACAAACATTTGTAGTAATGAATTTTACTACTACAAATGTTTTGTGATGCACCATCTGTTGAATTTTAAAATACAATGCATTTTATTACTACATGCATTAAAAAATACATTCCAACAGATGGTGCACTGCAAATGTTAACACAGGTCTACACAGGTGGTGCAACAGTAACACCAAGGCCTCTCAGTAAGGAGATCGTGGGTTTGCGTCCTGTGTGCTTTCTGTGTGGGAGCGCTTTGAGGAGTAAGACAAGTGCTATGTAAATGTAATGAATTATTATTATTATTATTATTATTATTATTATTATAGATTATTTTGATTTCAACCTGTGTTAGATGGGTAGTGCAGTTAATATTTATTAATTTAATATATTTTGTAATACTAGTTATAATACACAGTAAAATACAGTTTAGAAGATATATTACAATATATTTTAAATAAACTGTGAAAGCTAGTGAGAATATTCTGTAAGACATATATTTTAATGTACAGTAGATTATCATCAATCCATACATCTTCTAGCCCGCTCACCCAGGGCAGGGTCACAGGGCAGCTGGAATTTACTCCCGCAATCATTGGGCACAAGACAGGGACAATACCTGTGCAGGGTGCTGGTGCGTTGTAGGGCATATAGTATATTACATTATAGTATATTTTATATTTGACCAACACAATCCAAACTACTGTACACCTAATCAACACCAGCCCCTCCAACCCCTACATTCACCTATCCTCCACTCCTTATTTGCTATATTTTGCCTTGGGTTCCTGTATGTCTAATCATTTTTCTCTAATGATGATTCCTGGTAGGAATCGAAAGCTTAGGAATAAAAATCTATTTTAAGATTTGAGATTCATTTGCTACAAATATGCAAATCGTATCACAGACATTCACCTCCATCTATATGTATATGTGTATATATATATATATATATATATATACTAGTAAAATACCCGCGCTTCGCAGCGGAGAAGTAGTGTGTTAAAGAGGTTATGAAAAAGTAAAGGAAACATTTTAAAAATAACGTAACATGATTGTCAATGTAATTGTGTTGTCATTGTTATGAGTGTTGCTGTCATATATATATATACATACATAAACACATATATTATATAGCAAAATACCCGCGCTTCGCAGCGGAGAAGTAGTGTGTTAAAGAGGTTATGAAAAAAAAAGGAAACATTTTAAAAATAACGTAACATGATTGTCAATGTAATTGTGTTGTCATTGTTATGAGTGTTGCTGTGTTTTATATATATAAAATACACACACACACATATAAACATATATATACATATACATATACACATATATATACATATCTACATATATATATATATATATATATATATATATATATATATATATATATATATATATATATATATATATATATATATACATATACACATCCACATATCAACATATATATATACACATATATACACACACACACGCTTTATGGGTGATGATTGTTTTACTCTTTTTATCTTTATTTTATTTTATTGTAGAATCAACTCGTATCTGCGCACAGCAGGGCAGCCGTGGGCGGATGCGTATGGTGTATTCACTCCATGTTATTGTGCATTGCGCTGTCAGTGGTATTTTGATAAAAGAATTTGAACAACATATAAGAAGCATATAAATAATTAAACAGTAAAACATTAACATTTAAGAAGTAAAGTTACATTAAGTACTACTGCAGTGCCTTCGGGTATACCTCATTTTTTGTTTGCCCATTACATGCTTAAATGTATACATTTTTTGGTGCACCAACCCGAGAACACGCGACATAGAACCGAGCGTGGGAGAAGCATGGATTTTAAACACGCGTTCAGTTCCTCTGCTGGTCTCCCTCGTGGCATAACTGGTAATGTTTGACTAAAATTTATAGCGAGTAAAACGACATTACCTCCTATTTTTTTTTTTACGATCTCTGAGATCTTGCTTTTTTCGGTTCAAGGCTTCATAAGCTCTTTTATGTTGTATGGTGTACTTATCCCAAACCATCATCTTTGAATGTTGCAAGACTTTCGCCTTGTATGTAGATCGGGGTAATTACATTCATTGCATTCCTAGTCTGAATCACAATGTGATTGTATGGGTGGTTACCTGCCACTGTAGGGTTGCCACCCGTCCTTTAAAATACGGAATTGTGCCGCGTTTGAGAATGAAATTGCGCGTCCCGTTTTGAATCAATACTGGACGGGATTTATCCCGTATTTTTTTTATCATTTTTTTTTTAAAGCAGCATCTCATGCAAATCATCCCACACGTATTTTATGAAGATGCCTCCTTTCCTACTTTTGATTGGGTAATACTTGATGTCATCGTTAGTTTGATTGGTGTTTTTAACTGTCCAGTGAGGAGGGCGTGTCTTTTAAGTAGAGTGTGCAAAGTGTTGGCACTGAGATGTGGCGTCAGCGCCATAGTTGAAGCCCCTAACGTTGCGGTCAGCAAGTCGGCTAACATCCGCCATGTGCTGTCTTTCAGTTGCGAGAAGCAGATCATAGAATGGTTGAAACTGTTGCCCCTAACGTTGCGCCACGGCGTGTGGTTCGTTTATACCTCGTGTCTTCTCATTAAACTTTTATCTCGCGAATATGTTATTGCAATCCGCAGCGGGAGCGTTTCTATAAACTTTATTTAAACTTACGTTTTACACCGTGGTTTGTTTCCCTTATGAACATGCTTGTATGCTTAACTCGCTCCGTTCTCAATTGTTTAATTAATTTTTTGCTCTTCGCTGTTTGCGGCTGTTCCTCCATTTCCCCCTACTTCGTTCTTTTATCTCGCGAATATGTTATTGCAATCCTTAACGGGAGCGTTTCAATAAACTGATTGAAAATAGTTTTGCATTTACCTTTTTAGTAAAAGGCGAGCTTTTAAGCCTGAGAAATCACCCCGTAAATGCACACGTTTAATTGGACATGTGTTAATATGTATGGTTACACAGTATTAAAAGACAGTGAACAACGTCAGTTACCTTTGTTCCCGCGTTTGATAAAAGGTGAGCTTTTAAGCCTGAGAAATCACCCCGTAAATGCACACGTTTAATTGCACATGTGTTAATATGTATGCTTACACAGTATTAAAAGACAAGTCAAAAATTAACGTCATTTACCTTCGTTCCCGCGTGAGACTCGTGCTGTAAATCTCTTCCTTGTTTTTAGTTCACGTGATTACGTAGGAGGCGTGATGACGCGATACGTGACTCCGCCTCCTCCATTACAGTGTATGGACAAAAAATATGTTCCAGTTATGACCATTACGCTTTGAATTTCGAAATGAAACCTGCCTAACTTTTGTAAGTAAGCTGTAAGGAATGAGCCTGCCAAATTTCAGCCTTCTACCTACACGGGAAGTTGGAGAATTAGTGATGAGTGAGTCAGTGAGTGAGTGAGTCAGTCAGTCAGTGAGGGCTTTGCCTTTTATTAGTATAGATATATATATATATATATAAAATCCAACGTATGTCTGTCTGTCTGTCTTTTCATGAGAGAGCTACTTAACAAATTTAGATTGGGTTTTTTTTCTATAACTTGCTTGAACATTCTATTTGATTTTGCAACTCCTCTCATCGCACTAAGTATCATTGTTCAGTTGCGGCACCAATTTATTTGCGCAAATCTGAGAGAGAGGTTGTGGGCAGAGAGGAGGGGGGCATGGCCCTCCTCACTCACACACCTTCCTCCATTTGAGTCGCTCTACCTGTCACCACGAGTTGGAGCGTACCTTGCCTCCACTTAGCTAGTGATACCTGTTTGTTCAACAGACATCATCTACAGATTGTTAAGAAGTAACGTTTGACGTTTTTGAGAGAGAGAGAGATCAGAGCTCCGTGTGTTTTAGAGGGTAGCTGCTGATTGCCAGAGATATCACAGCCATATGCTTTTCTCCCCACGCAGGAGACGCTCTCTCATCAGAGCTGAACATGATCAGATACTGTGTCAACGTTTGACGTCCTTCTGCTTGAACAGAGTTACATTTTTTTTTGTTATTGATTTTTAAAGCGTGTCCTGTTTCACTAGTACGTGGGCGGAGCCACTGGAGATATAGAGTATAAATAAGTCTTCTGTAATCATAGTCATTTCCAAACCTGCAAAGTTCGAGGTAAGACTGGAGCCTTTCCTTGCAGCCTTAAGCTCTTACTAATACTGCGGCCAATATGGAGTCAGTAGTCAGCCTTACCTGCACATCTCAGTGGGATGTGGGAGCGAAACCCATGCAAATATGGGGAGAATGTACAAACTCCACCCCAACCACATCCACCCATGGGATTCAAACTAAGGATGTTAGTCTGGGTAGCAGAAGCACTAACCACTGTGCTATCATTCCATACTACCACTTTTGCATATTGCAATATATTTTTAAAATGCTATTAATATATGCTAAAATCACACAGGTGCTCCCTGTGCATGGTTTGCATATTGTCCACATGGTTTTCTTTTGGGTGCTCCAGTTTCTTCCCACAGTCCAAAGACATGCAAGTTAGGCAGACTGGGAATGCTAAATTGTGCTCTGATGTGTGTTATTGTGTGTTCATCTTCCCCAATCCAGGGATTGTTCCAGCCTCGTGTCTGATGCTTGCTGGTGTAGACTCCCTACGACCCTGTTGTGGATAAACTGGTTCAGGAAATGGATTGATCTTCTAGATGTAGATCCTGAATTAAGTTTGATTATGATGGATATCAGTAAGAGTGAAAGGGAAAGTGTACAGGACATTGGTGAGACCAGTGGTGGAGACAATGGCACTGATCAAACAAACAAGAGAGCTGGAGTTGGCAGAGTTAAAGATGCTAAGATTTTTGAATTGGGTGTGATGAGGATGGATAGGGTTAGAAATGAGGACATTAGAGGGCCAGTTCAGGTTGGGAAGTTTGGAGGCAAAAGGAGAAGAGGAAGGCCTAAAAGAAAGTTTATGGATGTGTTGATAGAGGACATGCAGGGGATGGGTGTAACAGAGCAAGATGAAGAGGACAGGAGGAGACGGAAAAAGATGATCCGCTGTAGCAACCCCTAACGGGAGCAGCCGAAAGAAGAAGAAGAAGATGAAGATGAATCCACAATGATCAACTGGAAAAAAGCAATAAAGTTCTAGCTGGCAAAGTTCTGTCACCCAATCACCACAAATTGAATTGCACAATCCTTCTACCTTCAATACAGGCAGATGCTGTGGTCAATTGTCAAGAAAGTCAAGCTCATAGGGAAGTACGGAACCAAGATTGGCATGAAAGTCATTAACAAAGAGCTGGGAGCGCCCTTTTAGTGCTGTGGTGAAATCTTATCTGAAGAGGTTGTTCTAATTTTATGGCTGGGGTGAGTTCAAATGTTCTAGAAGGAAGGGCTGAACAGGTCATCCCAGAACGTTTCAATGTTGTTGGGACCCCAAACTGGATAAGCTTATTAGAATATGGAGGAAAGGATGGATGTGTTAGGATGTATATTTAAACATGTAGTACCTTGTAGGAGGAACTTGCTGCTACTTTCATAATTGTTTATCATACTTTTTACTTTTGCTTGTTGTGCAAGAGTGCTCTCCTTTCTCAATTATGATCAATACTAGCTCTCTGTTAAGACTCTTTTTCTTAACCGATGCAGCTTCTTTCTTCAAAGTTCCCAGACACACTGAGCCACTTGAATAAAAAGAAATAAATAATCAGAGGAGCTTCATTTAAGGAAGGTCACATCACAAAACCACCTGTGTCCGTCTGTGTGGAAACCTAAACAGGATCTAATATGGTAAACTGACAGACAGCTAGGAGCTGATAACAATGATAAGAGGCCCATTTATTTGAACTTTTGATTAAAGATTCACTCAGGTGCATGGGTAGCCTCAGCCACCTCCGTAATTAGTAGTCTGTAAAAGCCACAGAGATACCAATTACTACCCATTATCTTCAGACGATGTTGGAACAGATCCACCTTCATGGTACTCTCTGCAAGCCAGAGTAAATTGTGTGTGCACATGTGAGTATTAAACTGCAAGCCCGTAGACGATGAAAAGATTTTATCCCTTTAATAATAAACCTGAACACCCAACCGTCAAGTTAGGACCACAGTGACTTACTATAAAATAATCTGTTTAGACACAAGAATGAGACATAAATGAGCACAACAAGTACATCTTTAGATAGATAGATAGATAGATAGATAGATAGATAGATAGATAGATAGATAGATAGATAGATAGATAGATATCGATGATGAGAGGCCCATTTATCTGAACTTTTGATTAAAGATTGACTCAGGTGTGTGGGCAGCCTCAACCACCTCCATAATTAGTCTTTACAGCCCAGTGACATGCAGGTTGGGTTGACTGGTGATTTTAAACTGGCCCTGAATGGCTTAGTATGTAGTTACACCTTGTGCTGTTTGGATAGGTACCAGCCAAAGGCTGATCATAAACATGAACTAGAAAAACTGATTAGAAAAAAACTTTTATAAACCAAATTTAATATCATTCATTATCCATCCATCCATTATCCAACCAGCTATATCCTAAGTACAAAGTCACGGGGGTCTGCTGAAGCCAATCCCAGCCAACACAGGGCACAAGGCAGGAAACAAACCCCGGGCAGGGCGCCAGCCCACCGCAGGGCGCACACACACACACACACACCCACACACCAAGCACACACTAGGGACACTTTAGAATCACCAATGCACCTAACCTGCATGTCTTTTGACTGTGGGAGGAAACCGGAGTACCTGGAGGAATCCCACGCAGACACGGGGAGATCATTCATTATCTAAGATATTTTTAAACTAATGCTCATTTATTTACAAGATGCTCTTCAACTATCTTCAGGCTCATTAGCATGACACTGTGAAATGTAGTTTTAACATTGTGGGGAGTGCACAACACCTGACCAGGTGAGTTTAACAGCAAATGATGGTCTGGCATTGCTTTACTGAATCTGTGAACTGAGCAGTAATTACTGCTTTGGTCTGTCGTGAGTATTGTCGGCCGCTTCAAATACCCTTTTTACCTTACATGTAAGAGAGAAAAGATGATAAACTGCCAAGTATCTGATGTGTTTTAATACTGTGTCTGCAAACGACTCCTTGAAAATAACAAGGGTCATTCCTCATTAGAGACATTTTCAGATTTTTGTTTGTTTTTTTAAAAAAATTTATTCCTATACATTGGAAATGTACTCATTCACAGTTGTGTGTTAATTACTTTTTCCCATTTGCTTTGCTTTTTTATAATTAATTAGATGGTAGCACCCAATTTTAAAGGCAATTTTGGGTTGATGGTTGGGAGAGACTGAGGTACAGTATAGAAAGAAAGAAAGAAAGAAAGAAAGAAAGAAAGAAAGAAAGAAAGAAAGAAAGAAAGAAAGAAAGAAAGAAAGAAAGAAAGAAAGAAAGAAAGAAAGAAAGAAAGAAAGAACTGATTGCAGATATCCAACAGGGATATGGATGGATGCTACTAAACCATAGACTACATTGCCTCATAAATACAGAGTCAGTTTAGATCCAGCAACCCATTTCTGTCAGACTATGTTAGTAGACTGTGATTGGAATGGAGTAGGATCTTCATGCAAAGTCTACATACTGTAGATAACATGACATTCAACGCATTGTGGAACACAGAAAACCGACTGGGTGTGGCCTTTTGCCTCGCTGTGACCTAAGACCGTTTTAAGGATGGCCTGAACAAGCACTGTTCCAACTGACCTTGTTGATTAAAAGTACGTCTAATGAGCTTTTATGTATTTAGCAAGTTGCAGTGTCTCACTTTACAAGACGTCTAGCGATTCAAAGGGAAAAAACCAGTGCACTACCTAGAATTGGATTTTTCTCATTCCAGTTTTAGTTTTGCCATTAATATGTTTGCACAATATTTAAGGTATCTTATAAAGACTTGAAAGACCACATGTTTTTGCATATCTAATGGCATTTTTTGAAATGACAATTGATCTGTCGGGGTCTGTTAAGATTTTTTTTTCTCCAGGCACTCTAGTTTTCCTCCCACATTTAAAAGAGAAAGGGTATTAGAAAGTCTAAATGAGTGAGTAAGTGAGTGAGTGAGTGAGTGAGTGAGTGAGTGAGTGAGTGAGTGAGTGAGAGTGAGTATGGTTATGCTTGTACCCTGTGAAGGACAGGTGTCTTGTTTAGGTTTGGTTTCTGCCTTGTCCCTGGTGCTTCATGAGACACATTACAGGATGCAGAAACAGAAATTTGATAGGAAATCTGAATTTTTTTTATACATATTAAAGGCCTTTAACACTAACTCCACATAGATAGATAGATAGATAGATAGATAGATAGATAGATAGATAGATAGATAGATAGATAGATAGATAGATAGATAGATAGATAGATAGCCTGTACCCTCATGGAGTGTCAATAAATAAAGCTCTCTAGAGGGAAAGATTCTTCAGGCATTGAAAAGCAGCAGCCAATCAGAGTCTAAGATGCAGTCAGCTGAGGAGGAGGTTGCCATAGTTACTGTTTCAGACAGATATGTTGGCGACATTTACATACAAGGCAAGTTGCTGGCTGCAGGACAGGTGGGGGAGGGGTGAGTGGGTTTGTCCTGCATCTGGCAGTCTGATGCTCTTCCTCTTGTATCTTTATCAGGTTAGTGCTTAGTGTGGTGCTTCAAGCAGTCACACTTACAGGACTGTATGCACCCGAGAGGATTTTCTGAAGCTCCTTACCTAAAGCACCTAAATTGTGTAATATCAGCTTGGCAAAATAAAAGTATTGTGGAGGTGGTCCATTGCTTTTTTGAAGCCTTTGTTTCATGATATTTGAGATAATCTAAGTAATTGTTTACTCACACCTTTGTAATCTAATTAACTTTGGAATGGTCAGTGTGCCCCTTCCCACACTGGTAGAAACAATTAGAGGGGAATAAAGCAGTCTGTGATTCTGGTGGTGCTCTTTTAGATGGTTTTCCAACCTGAGTTGTCAGACTATCATGAGCTGATGGATTTATACAGTAATAAGAAGATGGAGAGGCTATTAGAAGCAGAAGTCAAACTATACAATACACTTGTGACATAAGACTATGCTATTCATAACTAACCAAGAATAGTGCTTTAATGATTGTATCCAATCTCACTCACAAATTATAAAGGGTATTTATTTACCTACTTTTACAGTGTCAAGTCTGGCATGTTAAATGACTCATCTGTGTCATACAGTGGTAGGGAGTGAAGTGTCCTTGTAGTTTATAATTCAGTCATTTAGCCATGAAAGGTCATTACTATAGCACTACATAACATAGTATTCTCAAACTCACTTACCCCAGTTCAGAGTTGTGGGCTTCTGATGTCTGTCTCAGCAGCATTAGGCAGAAGGCAGATCCTAACTGTGGATAGGATTCTACCACACTCACACCCACCTACACTCACATTGGGACAATTTAAAATCAGTTACCCTAACATACATGTCTTTGAGATAGTGAAGAACACTTGGACAGTCCTTTGGGGAAAAGGGGGTGGAAGAGTGAAGCAAGAAGGGGGCAAAGACCCCTAGTATATATATATATATATATATATATATATATATATATATATATATATATATATATATATATATATATATATATATATATATATATATATATATATATATATATATATATATACTAGGGAGGGTGGCATGGTGGCGCAGTGGGTAGCGCTGCTGCCTCGCAGTTGGGTGATCTGGGGACCTGGGTTCGCTTCCCGGGTCCTCCCTGCGTGGAGTTTGCATGTTCTCCCCGTGTCTGCGTGGGTTTCCTCCAGGCGCTCCGGTTTCCTCCCACAGTCCAAAGACATGCAGGTTAGGTGGATTGGCGATTCTAAATTGGCCTTAGTGTGTGCTTGGTGTGTGGGTGTGTTTGTGTGTGTCCTGCGGTGGGTTGGCACCCTGCCCAGGATTGTTTCCTGCCTTGTGCCCTGTGTTGGCTGGGATTGACTCCGGCAGACCCCCGTGACCCTGTGTTTGGATTCAGCGGGTTGGAAAATGGATGGATGGATGGATATACTAGGGACTGCAGACCTCACAAACTCCACATGGATTATGGCCAGGAACAGGATTATGCCACTGCTCCACAATACCATAAATGTAATTATTATATTGTTAATTATTTATTAGATAGATAGATAGATAGATAGATAGATAGATAGATAGATAGATAGATAGATAGATAGATAGATAGATAGATAGATAGATAGATAGATAGATACTGTAGGTAGGTAGGTAGGTAAGTAGGTAGATAGGTAGGTAGGTAGAAACAATTATTAAATGAATGGAAACAACAAACCCCCTCTTAAATACATATCAGAACAACTGAAAACAAAGAAAACTAAAATGAAATAAAACTTCTGACTTGGCTAAAGATAAGAAGAGCAGTCACAGTCCAAGTGAGGCACTATAAAGGTCCATTTCTGTTGGCATAAAGTAGCTGCAGTAGTTTCTTCACACACCTCTTCTGAATAATTTGTGGGTTGAAAGTCCTCAGTGTTAGTGTGTCAGACAGAGGATCTGTAGCATTGTCCAAAATGGCCATCACCTTTGTTTGTAATTCTCTCTTTCACTTCCACCTCCAGGGAGTCAAGAATGTGTCCCATAACTGAGCTTGTCTTTTTAATTAGCTAATTGATTTGGTGGGCCTCTCTTGCGGTGATCTTAGAAGCCCAGCACATCTCTTACTAACAATCACAGAGATGTAGAACGTGTAAGGGAAAAAACAGTTTCCTTTGCCATTTTTATAAAGTTCCTCACATGTGTTATGAGAGCACCACAGGTTGTCAGTGATTGTGGACTCCTAAGTACTTGTTGTAGTGTACCACCTCCACATCCACTCCCTGTATGGTGACCAGATGAAGAAGTCAATAACCAGTTGTTTTTTTGGCTGATGCTGAGATGTGGACAATTCTTTCTGTACCAACAAACAAAGTTCTCCACTTGACTCCACTCCTCTCTCTCTCATCCCTCTTGTCAATAAACCCCGCCAGAAAGATGGATTCTGTTCTCTATGAAATTGCAGATGATACAGCAAAAGGTCTAACTGAGGAAAGCACTAAACACCACCAACAAGGGATCATGAAGCAAAGAGAAAGAGTGCCCTCTAACCGTTAGAGTCTAACGCATGACGTATCTGAACCCAGAGCAACAACAAAGCAACAACTCTACACGACATCATCCATAAAGACTTGGTATTGTAACACTAATTATCTGTACCAAGGTAAACTGGAACTCTAAATAACCAATAAACTGCAAGCCTATATGTTATACGTTGGTCTGCGTTCTGACTTATATGTAAATATATATGTACATTTATCATACTTCTATCATCTTTGTGTTTATTAATATATTGTATTATTCTGTTTCTAAAGTGAGTGTGCATCAATTATCATGATACAAGTTTAAAGGCCCGAGACCCCCTACTACAATAGAGAAAGGTAAGGTAAATAAAGTGAGAGCCTTCCCGAGTTATCTGAGTAACTACTGGTATTGCCAAAGGCAAAACTGATAATTAATTAACCAACTTAGTATTAACTGAGATCCTATTTTTAAATTGACTGTCCCTGTGTGGGTAAGTTAAAATGTCCTTTATAAATCCTACATCAGATCTTGACTTGATGGATTTTTGAAAGTGTGTTTGGTGAATGCTCATTAACAAGCTTCACTGGGCTATATGGCCTCTTCTCAAGAATCTTCACGTTTTGTAATCAAATTTTCAGTTAGTTTAAAAAATACAAGAAACAAAAAAATAACTAACTTTGAAGGACAATAAAACCGAAAGTCCCACTCCCTACTGCTATGACCCTCAAATCACCCTCCTCTTTCCACCCAGCCTTGTGAGGAACAATTTAAGAAAAATGAAAATTAGACATCCATCAAGAGAGGACAGTAGCCCAGTCAATGAGCCAAAAATGAACTATTAAAAGGTAGAGTTAATTCAGAAATTAAGATCTCCATATTAATGACCATTGGTCACCCAGACTCATAAGCAACAGGCATATTTTTTTTTAAAATTGGAGCTAAATGACCTATTAATTTACAATGCCAATATCTCCAGAAGTATAATGTTGTGAAAACAAAATTATCAGAAGCACAGGGTTAGGTTGCACGTGCTTCGGTGCGTTAACGCAACATGAGGTGGATTTTCTCTTCTTATATTGTTGTGGTTCAGTGTTGTCTGCAGTTGCTCGATTTACTAACAATTTCACAACAAATAATAACCAGAAAGAGAGTTAGGGACTTTCCAGTGAGAGACCAGTGCTGACTTAGAAGACAAGACTGTCTACTTTATAAACCTGACAGTAAGAGCAAAGATGTCTACAAGAAGAAATATATAGAGAGAGAAATGAATATCAGTAAAAAGGACTGGGGTAAAGTATGTTTGAAAAAATTACTAGAAAGAGAAGACAGGATACAGTTCCATAATATGTAAGGGAACATATCTTTTAAAGAACAATCATAGCAACATGTACTGTATGTTGTCATGTTCTTATTACAGCATGTAACTGCAAACGACTAACAAAGCAGCCCAAAGTTTAACTTTTTAAATATGCAACACATGAGATTTAAATAATGCTTTATTGGAAAAGTTATATTGTGTTTTTTTATTTTCTTTTTGCTTGGTTATATGTTTTCCAATTAACTAACATGAACCTCTGGCTCAGCTGTTTGCGTGTTTTGTCTGCTCTACAATCTACTATTTTAAGCCTTGAAGTAGCAGCACATTAATGCTGTATAATTTTAAGCAGTTCATAGCAATTTATAATTACCCTTCAGCACTTTATGTCAACAAATAACAATATTGTAATGACTGGTTTGTAGATGACTTTTGAAGCTACCCTTGTTGATTGTGTGTCCAATACCAAAAGGCACTCCTGACTTTTGATAAAGAACACGACAGACTAGGCTGAATTAGCAGCTAGAAGAGTCATAATGCAGTATTGAGACTGTGAATTCCACCTGGTAGGATGTGTGACGCCACTGCCAATTGCTTTTTATATGTTTTATTTATTTTAAGGATTTTATTACAATGAGTAAATTGCATCTCAGTAGGACTAAGGGCTCTAGTATACTTAAGTGGACATGACTACTGTACACATGCACAAACATTATTATTGTCCTTTCGTACTACAATAACTCCTTAATGAACTTCACCGGGTTATGTGGTTCCTAATAGAACCACTGCTTGATAAAGAACTATTTCATTCTGGAAAGAATTCTTCATGTATGAAACTGGTTATATGTACTTTGAATAAATTTCTAATATGTATGTGAACAAAAAGGAAATCTGTAACGTATAGTAGGCTACCCCAGCAGGATACTAACAGATCAAGAAAACCAGAACCGTGCCTATGTTATCGTATGCTTAAAATCATTAGCCCATTGGTATTTTACAAATCTGTTATCATTGAAATAGATAAACGTTCTTTCTTGATCCTTCAGGTTAATTCTTTTGGAAACTAAAAAAATATTTCTCCTATGGTATTTTGCCCACTTCATTTTTAAGAGTGTACATTTTCAAGGATAATGCCCCTGCACCGCTTGCACATGCACATTAATGCTTCAGAGTGAACAACACTTCACTTGAATAAGTCCGAGTAGATACAAAAGATGAAGGAGTGCAGACATTTCTCTGGACAAATGTGGTTATCCTCCCCATTGACCCCAACATTACAAGTGTGAATCCAAGTATGCATAAAGTACGAATTAACTTATAGAAGTGTTACATCTCATTCTCACCAGATAGACATAGAGATAGGGAAAGAAAAAGAATTAAAATGAAGTAATAGCTCAAAAATAGTGACAAAGACAAAAGGTTAGCAAAGGTTCAACTTGCTCAGTTAATTGAGAACGGTATTAATAAGTACAAAATTCTAAAGAATTAACTGTCTCTTGTAAAGTTCATTAATTTTTTTTTACTTATCAATCCATCCATTATCCAAAGAAGACAAACAAGTTCTATTTAGGTTTATTGAATTTTTTCATGTAATGTTAACATTAATTATATTGTTGTATTAAAAACAAACAGAAAGAGGTTTTTCTAATAAGGGGTGGTCATGTGTAAAAATGAAGAATCGTAAATCAGCTTGTACAACCCCTCAAAACCCACAGAATTTTGGAAAAAATAAATTTGCAGAAAGTCTTTAACTTTCGTTCCAAGTATACAAAGGTGTGGAGATCCCTTGGAACATCCATCCATTATCCAACCCACTATATCCTAACTACAGGGTCACGGGGGTCTGCTGGAGCCAATTCCAGCCAATACAGGGCGCAAGGCAGGAAACAAACCCCAGGCAGGGCGCCAGCCCACCGCAGGGCATTTTTTACTTATTCTTTAAGCAAAATTTGCACTCTAGGCAAAGATTAGTGGCCTTCATATCTATAGTAGCTTGCTTTATTTGTAATCCTCTCTTCAAAATCTTAGATTAAATGACTGGAAACAAAAGGTATATTGACACCATTTAATGATTTGCTATTAATAATAATAATAATTCATTCATTACATTTATATAGCGCTTTTCTCAGTACTGTACTCAAAGCGCTATCCACACTGGGAGGAACCAGGAAGCGAACCCACAATCTTCCACAGTCAAGAAGAACAAATAAAATCATAAATTCTAAACTGGCCTGATGTGACGCCTTTTGATGAATTGTCATTCTGTCCTGGACTGCTTTTTGTATTTCCACCAGGTGCTATTAGCATAGGCTCCTACTTCAAAAACGGATATATATATATATATATATATATATATATATATATATATATATATATATGTAAGTATATATATATATATATATATATATATATATGTATATATGGAAGAGAAGGTCTGTGATACGGTTTGCATATTTGCAGCTGGAGATCCATGAAGGGAGAAAAAAGAATCACGTATCATAAAATAGTTTTTTATTCCTGAGCTTTCAACCCCTATCAGGGGTCTTCATCAGAGGATAATGCTTAGACTTACAAGAATCAAAGGCAATATATAGTAACACATTAAGGGGGGGGGGGAGGTGACTAAGTCCGTATGATCATAATAAATAAATAAACTATACAAACTATACAACCCCCCCCCCCCGATCATACGGACTTAGTCACCTCCCCCCCCACCCCCCACAGCTGTATTTATCAATAGCACCTGATGACCCCAAATCTCTTGATTGGCTAACACAATGTCTAACTTGTATCTCAGAATGGATGAATAGTAACTTTCTCAAATTAAATAAAGAAAAAACCGAAATCTTAGTGATTGGCAATAATGGATACAATGAGGCTATTAGAAATAAACTGGATGCATTAGGATTAAAAGTCAAATCGGAGGTAAAAAGCTTAGGGGTAACCGTTGATTGTAATCTGAATTTTAAATCGCATATTAATCAGATCACTAGGACAGCATTTTTTCACCTAAGAAGCATAGCAAAAGTTAGACCTCTTATATCATAGAAAGATGCAGAGAAATTAGTTCATGCGTTTGTTTTCAGTCGGCTAGATTACTGTAACGCACTCCTCTCAGGTCTACCCAAAAAAGACATCAATCGTTTGCAACTAGTGCAGAATGCAGCTGCTAGAATCCTTACCAGGAAAAGAAAATCCGAACACATTTCTCCAGTTTTGATGTCACTACACTGGTTACCTGTGTTATTCAGAATTGACTTTAAAATTCTGCTTATGGTTTATAAAGCTTTAAATAATCTCGCCCCGGCTTATATATCGGAATGTCTGACACCTTATATTCCAAATCGTAACCTCAGATCCTCAACTGAGTGTCTCCTTAGAATTCCAAGAGCAAAACTTAACAGAAGTGGTGAGGCGGCCTTCTGCTGTTATGTACCTAAAATCTGGAATAGCCTGCCAGTAGGAATTCGCCAGGCTAATACAGTGGAGCACTTTAAAAAACTACTGAAAACACATTATTTTAACATGGCTTTCTCATAACTTCACTGTAATTTAATCCTGATACTCTGTATATCCAATTCATTATAATAACTATTCATTCAAAATCTGTACTAACCCCTGCTCTCTCTTCTGTTTCCTTTTCCGGTGTCCTGTTGGTGGTGGCGTGCACCACCACCATCTACCCAAAGCACCATGATGTTCCAACAATGATGGATGGATTAAAAGCCAGAAGTCTGTATGACCATCAGCATCAAGTGACTCCGTGAAAAACCTGAACTACAAAGAGGACTATTTCATTTATGTTAGGTAGAATGCCCAGAGGGGACTGGGCGGTCTCGTGGCCTGGAACCCCTACAGATTTTATTTTTTTCTCCAGCCTTCTGGAGTTTTTTTTTTGTTTTTTCTGTCCACCCTAGCCATCGGACCTTACTCCTTTCTATGTTAACTAATGTTGTCTTATTTTAATTTCTTATTTTGTCTTTTATTTTTCTTCTCTTCATTATGTAAAGCACTTTGAGCTACTTTTTGTATGAAAATGTGCTATATAAATAAATGTTGTTGTTGTAGATATATACAGACAGATATAGATATAGATATATATAGATAGACAGATATAGATATATATATATATATATATATATATATATATATATATATATATATATATATATATATATATATATATACTGTGTTGAGATAGGTTAATCAGAGAAATAACATGTCATAACTTACATCTGCTTACGTGAGCTCTTTTATCAGTGTTTTTGCCTCACACTAGTTCAATCTTATTGTGGTTCCTGGCTGAAATTCTTCTTGTAGATACTTTTTATATTTTTACTATGTCTGTTTGTGTTTCTTCTGGAAATTTTGATTTCTTACATATTCTAATAACCTGCACATATGACAAATGAGAAGTCTAAATTGAGCAAACCGAAATGGTAAATGTATTCTATAATTGACTGGCCCCTCGCCCAGGTCTGGTTTCTTTCTTTCATCCAAAGCTTTCACGATCAACTTCAGATCACTGAAAATGTGGACTTCACAAACTGGTTTAGATAACTGATGAATGGTCTGCACATATGCTGTTTTGCTATGTAAAATAAATCCAACTTAAGATCACAGGGTGCTGGAAAATATCCTGGCAGAGGAAGGAAGAACGTGTTAACCTGAATGTGGCACTAATCCATCACTGAGCTATTTCATACACAAACACCATTTCAATTTGGAATCACCATTTAAACTGCAGTGCAAGTCTTTCAGGGATGTGGGAGGAAATACATACAGCAGGTGTGGAGGATGCTCTGTGCTCCACGGATCCTACTTTCACTTGGACAAATCCAAAACCACAGTCCAGATAAGTCTCTAACCTTTCCAATGCTTTTAACACCATTCTGGGGAAAAAGCTCAAGGCTTTGAATCTTGATGCCCCCACAGTCTCCAGGATTGTGGACTACCTGACCAACAGACAGCAGTTTGTGAGGCTGTGGGACTGTGTGTCAGAAATGGTGGTGTGTAATACTGGAGCACCTCAGGGAACTGTCCTGTCTCCCTTCCTGTTTCCCCCCTACACAACACAATTCCAGCACAATACCAGTGCTTGCCATCTACAGAAATTTTCTGATGGCTCCACCGATATAGGCTGCATTAATAATAGAGACAAGTCACACAGTACAGGAGTCTTATGGAGGACTTCATCTTGAGGTGCAGGGACATCAACCTATTTCTCAAAATCAGTAAGAGCTGCAAGTGGAACATGGAAATGGTGCAGAGCTACCGGTAACTGCAAACTGGACTGGTCTGACAACATAGTGGCACTGTACAAGAAGGGCAAGAGCAGACTGGACTTGAGCCTCAGGTCTTTGAATGTGTGCAGTGAGTGGCTAGAAATGTTCTACCAGTCTATAGTAGTCAGTGTGGTGTTCTACCACTGTGGTCTCCTGGGGAAGCAACCTGAGCTCAAAATAAGCACAATGCCAGAACAAATTTATTGGGAAAGCCTGCGCCATCACGGGGCAAACACCTGGACACACTGGAAGCTGTTGTGGAAAACAGGATGGGCAAGGATGAAAAATCCCCTGCATCCCACTCAAGAGGTGTTCTCTTGGAGCACTTTTAAACACAGGCTCATTCCACCACAGTGTGCTAAGAAGCACCTCTGGGGTGTTTTACTGACCACTGCTATCAGGCAGTTCAGTGCTTCCACCCATAGTACTCGTTAAGTTTATTCATTTATTTATCAATTGATTGATTGGCTGTATTATCTGCCCTGTGAGTCTGCATCCTTGTTTTTTATGTTTCTCCTGTGCGTATATGAATTTCCCCATGGGATTAAAAAACATGTATCTAATATAATTTAATCTAATCTAAATCCACAATTCCAAGAGGAAAAGCTACATGGGTGCAAAAAGAGTATGCAGACTCCACACACAAATGCCTGGGTTTGGGATTCAGCAACTGCACCACGCACAGTACCACCCTGTTTTGCTACGGGAAAGTCAGAATTCAAGAATGAAGAGGACAACAAACATTTACAAACATTTATACTCACATTGCCCACTCGCTCTCCGAACTGACTAATCCAATTAATAGTTGCCATTATGTGAAACGAACGAACAATGAATGGAGCATCAGTCCATTACGGGGTACACTCATTCAGATGGGGCCAAGAACCAAAGAGATTAATGTAACAAATGTGTCTTTGCAAAGTGACAGGAACCCTGAAATACCTGGAAAAACTGAACTCAAACACAGGGAGATAGAATTACCTCAGACACAAAGCAGGCAGTTATTTAACCCAAGGATTTTACAGCTGTGAGAATGCAGCATTACCTACTACAATATCATGCCACCAGAAAAAATAATACCTCATTTTAGACACTACTTAAATAGTAAATTTCAAAATCAATTACATACACCAGAATATTCCTTTAGTTACTTAAATATGTTTTATTGCATAAAGTTATTCTTTGAAATGTACACATGTTAATATACACAGCATAGCTTGAAAGCTAGTTTAACATTGTATTTGTTCGGTCATGAAAAAAAGAAAACTTAGTTTATGTTCTCATAATGTAGTGCAAGTCATAAGTAAATTGAGATTCCATTCTGCAAAGAGCACTGTAGATTTCTTTAGAATATCAGAGCCAAGCCATCCCATGGCATAGCCAGTGTTGGTTACAGCTCATCGCTGTAGCTTCGATGCCAGTCTCTAAATCCACAGTCATTCTGCAGGTAGAGCACCCTAATAGGATCCCTAATCTCACAAGATGTAATGATAAGCTTGTGCAAATGGTCATAGATCTGCAAATATAAATTCTTTCTGACAGTTATTTTGAGAGGAGAGGTTGTTCACTTGTCTCCAGTCTTAAGGTTGGATCTCTTAAACCCCAAACATCATGGCATTGTTAGGAGGATCTCCTATTGCAATAGCAACATTGCAGTAAACTCTAGCCAGTTCACATTTGGTCACTCACTTAAACGGACTACATCAAATGTCACACTTCAATGATCTTATGCTGTCGTAAAAGTCAGCAGAGATACCTACGGCATTCACTAATTAGCCTGGACAACCACAGGTTCCATTTCTTTGCAAACACTCTTTTACTATTTAGTGGTAGGCAGGTAGATGAAATTCCTCAGCTATATCCAGTGCACATCAGAAAGCCAGTGAGACACTGTCTAGTCACTAAGAGATGAGTAAACTTCAAAAAACATGTGAAAATAAGCTATTGAGAAATGTATCATTTTGCTTCACTTTAGCAAAAACAAAAAACAATGCTACCTTAGGTTTGACTCAAGTTTAAGTTTTTCTTTACAGTATTTTTTCCCGCAAGGTCAATAGGCATTTATAGTCAACCATGCCTTCCTCTTCTTTATAAAATCTAATTCTTTTCCACTAACTACAACCATCAGAATAATAATTATTATTATTATTTACAAAACGAGATGTATTGTCATCTTGACAGTGGTATTTCTTCTCTTCTGTCCATGGGAACCACAGCAGGCTTCACAACAGAAGGGTTTGAATTTAGTAGGCCGTCACTCTGAGAAGCAGACCCCCTGAGTAAAGTGGGTCCTCGATGAGTTCCTGAATTTCCTGTACACAAAATGCAAAGACAGGAACTTGGATGGTGAAGTCCGTGAGCAGCAGAATAGAAGGTAGGCTGTCTCAGACTAGCTAGTAGGTCAGGTCGTGGGTAAGGAGGATGAGAGAATCGCAGAGAGTCCAAGGGCCGGAGAGGGCTGCTGAATGGTCCAGGAGCTGGCGCCCCAGTGTTAAGTCCCATGGGAGAGTACAGGTGCAGAGGCATGTGAGGAAGAAAAGTGTAAGGAAGACTAGCAGCTGCTTGACTCATCATGTAGGCGTAGAGAGTTGGGTCCATTGGGTTAGGCCAACCTAAAGTGTGCCTCTGCCTCTTGTCTTTCATTCTTCTGTTCTGGAACCAGACCTAAACATAAAGAAATGCAACAACTTTGAGCAAATTTTGAAATGTATCAAATGTGATGTTACATGTCTAAGAACTCTGTTTGTTTCTCTATTGATTCCTTACTTAGTAATTTCTATTTGCTTAACTCTGTTTTTACGTAAAATTATTTTATTAACTCTGCATGGATAAAGTAATAATAATACCAGAAGTTTGTCTTTTTTCTAACCCAGTAATGGCAATAGAAATTTGATTCAGCTCTCTGTTCAACTTTTCAGAATCTGTGATACTAAAACAATGCTTTTACCTCTTACAGTCCTTCTGTCTAAAGGACAGGGGATTTTGTTTTGTGTAGACAATTCAGAAAAACCCATAAACAAGAGATACGCAAAAAATGAAAACAAGGAATCAGCGCAATCTTTCATCAGAACAAGGGTGAAACAAGAATCATAGTTTAAAATTCAGAAAATGAAGACTTAAACTAGAAAAACACTAAGAAATAATCGCAAGTTTATCCAGTCTTAGACATAACATAAAGGATGCATCAATATTCATGTAGGTGCGTCAACAATATCACATGTGGCACAACCCTGGAGAATTCTGGGCAACAATCAATGCTTTTGAGAGAAATGTGGTGACAGCCACAAGAAAACAAAATGGTGTTGCAGCAGCATAGAACATCAGAATAAGTAACTTTATCAGTAAGACTTAGATCGCAAAATACATGTAAACAATAAGTTCCTTGTATATTAAAACCCCATAAAAGATACTGTATGTAAATTGACCCAAACATTACAAGAAAGCATTAGAAAAATTAAATAATGAAATCAATCACTCCATTAACTACCTGGTCACAATACATCTCCTATTTCAAGTTGAACCGATAGACTCAAACATGAGCTTAGTGAATAGGATCTATTTTGTTAAATATATTATTATAGTATGATTTGGGTGGCACAGTGGGTCATAGCTGTTGAGTCCAGAGTTCCTCTTCCAGCCCAGGCATTGCCTGCATGGAGTTGGCACCTTTTCCACATGCATGTACTGTATAGTATTCTGATTTTCCTCATATATTGCAAAGACATTCATGTTTGGTTGATTGTCATCTCTAAACTGGCCTAGTTAAACTGAACACGTGAGTGTGCCCTATGATTGGTTGTCTCCCATCCTTTTCCAGTGCTGCTAGAGATAAGCACATCTCACCACAACCCTCACATGCTGGGAAGAAAATAGATGGATGGAAATTAGAGGAGACTTTAGCTTCCTTCATCCAGTTGCTCCCACTGATGTGACACCATTAAAGCAAGTAGCAGTTTGAGGCAAGGGGACTGTTGCTCCGTCCTGGTTTATTTACTAACTTGCACACAATGCTGCTGGAATAGGCACTTTCCCCTGTGATTCAGAAGTAAACTAAATGTTATTGCAAATGTTGTTTATATTATGTTATGTGGGACGTTCAAAAAGTTTCCTCACTTTTATGTTTTCATTGAAAACAGTGAAGGCGGGAAGAATAGTAATTGGTCATATCTGACAGTGTCATGTGACTTGGAAAATTGCATTGCAAAGGAAGGTGACTGTGTAGAAAAGTGATGTAATTTGTTTTTAAAATTCTTAATAAATAGAGTTTAACAAAGTGCTGAGACTTTTTGAACGTCCCTCATATTTTCAAGCATTTAGAAAATATGCAATACTATTTTTGAACATAAAACTGTAAAAGATTATAACTCAGTTGACAAATACTAAATCAGCATTAGTAATTGTCACTTTTAAAAATTACAGCCTAATACCTGTATTACGGATACAAAATATTCTTTTTTATTTCATTTGTATAAAATATTTGCATGTCCACTCTTATCATATCATATCTTACCCTATAAAACAAGCCTATTCAGTATATTGGACATTCTATATATTGGTACTGGGCGGCACGGTGGCGCAGTGGGTAGCGCTGCTGCCTCACAGTTGGGTGATCTGGGGACCTGGGTTCGCTTCCCGGGTCCTCACTGCGTGGAGTTTGCATGTTCTCCCCGTGTCTGCGTGGGTTTCCTCCGGGCGCTCCGGTTTCCTCCCACAGTCCAAAGACATGCAGGTTAGGTGGATTGGCAATTCTAAATTGGCCCTAGTGTGTGCTTGGTGTGTGTGTCCTGCGGTGGGTTGGCACCCTGCCCAGGATTGGTTCCTGCCTTGTGCCCTGTGTTGGCTGGGATTGGCTCCAGCAGACCCCCATGACCCTGTGTTCGGATTCAGCGGGTTGGGAAATGGATGGATGGATGGATGCTAATTGTGGAATAAAATACTTTGCATGCTAGGAAAATCCAAATTACTTTTTCACTAGCAGAATTGTTACGGTACAAACCTATCAGGTTGTTGTAGGCCGTCACACTAACTGCACTTCAATAAAAGTCATCCACCTGAAGCTAACCATGTTTAGGCCCAGCCAGTACTTGAATGGGATACAGGAAAAACTTGGGTTGCTGCTGGAAGAGATGTTGGTGACACCATCTGGGGGCGCTTACTCTATATGGTCTGTCTGTGGATCCCAATGTCCCAATGCAGTAATGGGGAAACTGTGCTGTGAAAATTGGTGTCATAGTTTAAAAAATTGTAAAATGGAGGTTCTGGCTTTTTGTGGTCATAAAAGATCTCTGGCCATTTTTCAAAAAGAATAGGGCATTTCCTGATGTCCTGGCTAAATTGCCCACCATGGCCTGGTCATTCTGACCCCCTAATCATCCCCTGTCTATCTCTTTCACCATTTCACCACCTAATAGCCAATGTGTGGTGAGCATCTTATTGCATAAATGGCTGCTGCTACACCATCCAGGTAGATGCTATACATTGGAAGTGGTTCAAGTAGCTCTCCACTGTCTATGTAAAGCACTTTGAGTAGGTTAGAAAAGTGTTATATAAATGTGCTTTATTATTATTATTATTATTATTATTATTAGTAGTAGTAGTAGTAGTAGTAGTAGTAGTAGTAGTAGTAGTAGTAGTAGTAGTAGTACTAATATTATCAAATAAGTATGGGCACAAATCAGGACACATGTCAAATGCAAATCGTGAGAAGACATATAGTAGGCCTTTATATTCTATAGTTTAGTGTTAGAATATGCCACATAACTCCAAAGCTGTGTAACGGCCACCTCCCCTGGAACCTACAGTTTTAAAAGTAAAAGTGAAAAAGTGCTTCTTCAGGGTGATGCCGTAGAAGAATCAATTATAGTTTCCAAAAGAAAGGTCCACAATCTTAAAATTAAGGGTCCCTGAGTGGTTCTTCAGAAGGATGCCTTAGGGGAACCATTTTTGGTTCCCCAAAAGACCCATCCACATGAACATTCCAAAAAGACTCTTTTATCTATTTACATCCGTAACAGGATCCATACTGTAAATAACCACAAACAGATGATAACAGATTAGTGAAATACCAGTAGCTCCTGATTTTAAAAGGACTCTCATACACACAGATGCACAGGCTAAGTTCAGGTTTTCTTGTCCTGGTAGGTAGCCTACCATCCATTAAATATTTCAGTTTTTTTCCACACATTAGGCAGTTTTTCAAAGCACAAAGCGTCAATTTCATATGCAAAGAACCCATCTCAGAATTAAATGATGCTTTGTCAAGCAACAGATCTATGGGGAACCACACAACACAGTAATAAATCCTACAATTCCATTAAATAACCAGAATTGTTTAAAGTGTAAAAAAGGAAGAATGAATCATTAATTATTTATTTAGATCTTAACAGGCACCATAAATAACCATGATAAATAATAACAGAGTTATGAAACACCAATAGGTTCCTGAAATACCAAAAGATTTTAAAAGGACTTTTGCTGCATACAACAACACAGGCTAAGTTTAGGTTTTCTTGATCTGTATGTTAGTTGCTATGTAACCTACTAGATGTTAAACATTTCTTTTTTGTCCACATATTTGAATTCTTTTCAAAGTCCAAAGAAACATTTTTCCCCATGTCTGAAAGATGTATATGTTGAATTTATGATTTTAACTGACCCTGTGTGGTATGGCGGTAAAGTAGTATGGTGTCATGAGTATGAATTCTAGGCCTGGTTGTTTTTTGCGTGAAGTATACTCTTACAAATTAAAGTGCCAGAGTGGTTCTTCCAGCAATGCCACTGCTGGGGAACCATTTTTGGCTCCCAAAAGCTCCATCTGTATAAAGACTTCAGAAAGAACCTTTGTTTATTTTGATCAGTAACAGGTTCCATAAATAGACATACTATAGATAATAACAAATTTGTGAAATACAAATGGGTTCCTGATTTCATGCTGCATACAATAATACAAAGTGACTTCAAGTTTTCTTGACCTGTTTGTGTAGGTAGCCTATTATACAATAAATATTTCAGTTTTCTTCAGATATTAGGAACTTTTCAAATTCTTTAAAAAGCAAATGTCAATAGCACTTCCCAGAGTGAAATTGCTCTTTGTCAAGCAATGAGTCTACAAGGAACCACAAAACCCAGTGAAGTGCCATTAAGGAACCATAATTTTAAAGAATGTAATGAATATGTTTGCATATTGGGAGTCAATCGATTTTGTATGCATATTTTTTGGGATGTGGAATTAACTAACTCCCGTTATTCACAGAAGCAGGAGGCTATGAGTACACTCAGTCTATTTATTTTAGCATATTTAGTGTATTACATATTTTTATTCTATTCTTTTTTAAAATTATACTTTCAATTGGATCCCCTGTATTCTGTATTTTTGTTATGGTATGTATTTGAATTGCCCTTGAAGATTAATAAACGTATCTAATTTAATCTAATCTAAGATAAAACAGTGACGTTTGAACCCAGTCCCCTGGAGCCCTTGCTATTGCACCATCACCGAAAGAGTCGCGTCCAGGAGACCATTATCATCATACACGTATACTACATCTGAAGGAAAGGATTTGGCTTTGCTGGAAATTGAATTTTGCGTGTACCTTTATTGTAGTCTCCGGCAGGTTGAGCGCCGCGGCCAGCTCACAGCGCCTCGGTCTTGACACGTAGCTTTCCTTGCAGTATTCCTGCTCCAGGTGGGCGAGCTGCTCCCTCGTGAACGCCGTCCTGTGCCTCCTCGTTTGATCCATCCCACCGTGGAAAGAGCCTCGAGAAGCCGAAGAATCCTCTTCGACTGGATCGGGGTCCCCGGACCCCTTTATTGCCACGTGGGAATCTCTGTCTTCGGCCACTGTTAAAGATGTTACCGAAAGGAAATAATCACAGTTTTTAACTAATGAAAAATAAAAATGTTTCAAGTATCTATCATACAATGTATTAAAATGTATTTCACTAATCAACAGCTTCGTAAGTCAAATTCCTGTTGCAATAAACACGTCATTCACACTATTGTAATAAAAGCACAACAGTAATTACATAGTGTATTGTCTGTGCATGCAGAACAATACAAACAATTAACAACATTAGTTGTATAAAAGATGTAAAATGACTATTTTTTGTTTATAAAATTATACACTTACACATTGAGCTTTTATGGAAGTGCGCACCGCATACACAAATATCCTCCTGATGAAAGTATATATCCCAAAATTTGTATAAGAAAAAGACAAGGAATAAATGTCCCACTGGGTGTTTAAAAAAGTTCTCAGTGACAAAGTCAGAATTCCAGACAACTGCAGAAAAGCGAAGCAAGTTATTCAGTGAGTCAATTCAAGCCAGAAGAAAACTGGAAAAGTGCGGCATCTCCTCTCAGCTGTTGCGCGTGTGTGTTTTCTCCCGCTGTTTGCTTCAGACTTCAGTCATGCTTGTTTACTCTGGGGAAACCCTAAGTGCCAGTTGCTTTTTATATCGCTTGGGTCGTGATATCTTCCTATAATAGTGAGACGAGGTCTATCCGCCGCGGCGCCGCCTTGATACTGGGACATGAGGAGGTGTTAACAACCCTTCGGTCACAAGATAGTCTTTGTACTTTTGTTATGGTGAATGAAAAAGACCACCTTCTTTTTATTGTAAAAGAGGCTCATCTATTGTGATAAGCTAAACGCTATTGTTCTGGTACGTTTGAAGTTTGTGTTTTGGAGGCAAATCATGCGAGTTTTCCGATACCACGCTCTGAAAGTTGAAATCAGAAAATAATTCGGCTAAGCGATATAAGCAGTGATATGAAAACTTTTTTACGGAAAATATTAAAAATATAGACCTTCACCTATTTGTGCAACATGTACTTTTCAACAAGTAACACTCTTAAAAATAATAACACTTTATTGGGTTGTGTGGTTCCTCTCAGAAACATTGCTTAAGAACCATTAGACTTCATATACAAGTTCGTTCTTTGGACTTTGAAAAGGTTCCTAATATGTGGACAAAACACAAATGTTTAATGTAGACTCTTACAAATTAATGTGCCAAAGCGGTTCTTCCGTTCCCAAAAAACCCATCCACGTAAAGGTTCCAGAAAGACCATTTATTATTTTGGTCCTTAACAGATTTGTGGTTTTTAAAGGACTCGTAATGACACAAGTTTTCTAATTTTGTTAGTGTCTGGCTTGGTACCGCATACCTAACAAAAAAGATTTTTTTTTTTCAACATATTAGGATGTTTTTAAAAGCACAAACAACCATCTTCATATACAAAGAATCCGTCCCTGGATGAAATTATGTGCTTGATCAAGCAATGGTGCTAACAGGAACCACACAACTTAGCAAAGAGCTATAAAGTGCCATTAAAGAACCAAGACGTTTAAGAGTGATGTGGTAGGCTATAGTATAAGATACAATATATCAACAAAACCCGAACTTAGCCTGTTTTAAGAGATGTTTAACAATAAGGAACCATTTGATATTTCACAGCTCATGTGGAACCTGATACGAATATAAATAAGTAAAGGTTATTTCTGGAAACTTCATGTTGATGGTTCCTTTTGGAAACCAAAAATGGTTACCTTATGGGATCGCTCTGAAGGATCACACTGGCACCTTTAAATAATGTGCAAGCATTGATTGAATATTTATGGTCCATTCGTTTTGTGAAAACGTCAAAAGCTGCCCTCTCACGGATCCGTTTGTTGCCAGTTCACAAAACATGCAATCATCTGGTAGTAAACCAGAGTGTGCAAGAAACTCTCATGGGCACGTGCAGAACCTTTTTCAGACACCCATGGGGTAACCGAAACAGGGTTAAAAATTAAGATATTTGTGTGAGTAAGTAAGTACATTTTACTTATACTTTTCAAGAACAAATGTCACAAAGTGTTTTACAAGCAGTCATCACGGGCACTCGCACAAAAACGAGTAAATAAGTTAATGAATTCAAGCCAGTAAAATGTTTAGACGCACACAATAAAATGTAATAACACATATATTACTGTACTTTTAGATGTATAGTATAGGCCAGACGTATGAGTAAATATTCAGTTTCCATTATAGCAAACGGACTGAATGTAATATGCAGGAGAAAACTGACTCCCTATATTTCTAAAAGTTCTATTATGCGCATACCGCTCTATTTACAAATAATTATATACCTGTTAGGAATCTATGTTATGACTGCAATACTACTTACAAGCTTAACCATTTTACCCAAATTAATATCATTTACCGTAATTAAAGCTTATTTTTTTATCCGCTGTTATAATTTATGTTAGTGAGAGTGGTGTTTAAGTTTGCCGGAGGGATTACAAAAGCGTAAGAAATATAAAAAAGAATTTTACAAGTAGTAGTATATTTATAGACAATTAAAAATCTGTTGCCGATCTCAGCTCGCAGGTTTCTTATTATGAAGTCATAATGTCAACTGTGTTCTTAGTGATTGAAGTAAGATTATAATTAAAATGTTTTGAAGATGATTGCATTGCCTATAAACTTTTCAAAACACAACATTAAATAGACTACACACAGAACTACAGACGGTAAGCAGAGCTATAATGAACCCACCGCATCTACTCTCAAAGTAAGTCTAGCAGAATTAATATTTTGCTTTGCAATGAGTAATTTAATCCTAATTCCATATTTTGTGTTAAGTATCTACAGCTCCACATCATAAGTTACTAATTACAAGTGTTCTTCTTAGAGTGATCTGTATGCCACTGACTAGTATTTTATTTTCTATCAGAGTAGACGCTAAGAAACAAAATATAGAAAAAAATAGATATTATTAAAGCGAGTTAACATTCGATCATCCGTTTTTGCTATAATTCAAATTTAATTCATATAGAACAAACTAAAAATTTCAAACCGGGTTATCTAAAGTTATTTTTTATGCTTTATTTTTTTTCGAAATCACTCCAGATTTATTATCTTGTGCAAGAAGCTGGATTAGACTGAGAAATCGCGCCATTATTTTAGTTATGTATTGTGCAAACCAATTTCTTTAAAAATTCAAGAAGGAACTGTTTAGCCGCTTACCATGTAATTTGCTGTTTTAAATTATCAAATCGATACTAGTTGTTGGTTAATGATATCTAACCATGCGAGACAGCGAGTTTTCAACGTTTTTTTTTTACTGCGATTTTTATCATTTTTGCAATAAACTAACAGTGTTAATTCTTCAAGTGAATAAGATAAATGTTGGAAAGGATACTGTTCTAAATAAAGTTCAATCATTTCTTCGATTGTCCTGTTGTAATGTAAGCTAATAAGAAAGCTGCAAATTAGACGGAATCATTACCCATTGGCGTCGCATTGATTGCATGCACAACAATAGACTTTTCATCAACTGTAGTCCGATTTACAGCCTAAGTAGGTCTCCTGACTATGAGAAAAAAATGGTTATTTTGAAGGTTAGAGAATAGGAAGCGTCAAGTATCGAATGAATGTCTTGCAAATTACTGGCGCGTTAGGACCTTAAGCTTAATCCTTCTTTCTAACATTAATATGAAGACGTCTTTCTTTCCTTGCTTTTTGATGTCTACCTATAACGTCAGCCCTTTCAAACTACAGTAAATTTAATTTGGTTGGTTAGAAAAAAAAAACAATTAGCTAATGTGGTAATTCGCCTGATGAAATTAAAACACGCGTATAGAGGGCGCCACATTGTTGGTTTCATGTTTCAGTTTTTCGAAACCTGCCAGTTGATAATTAAGACGAATCTCATTTATCCGACTGCGATTAAGACCACGGCACAACGCACAGGAGATGTATAGGACTAGAACATCTGTCGGGCAATGGTAGTGCTGCTGGGTCGTACTAAGGAGACTATACGGTTTACGTCTCGGGTCATCGAAAATTGCATGATCTCCCCGTGTCGGCGTGGGTTTGCTCCGAGTGTTCCAGTTTCCTCCCACTGTCCAAAAACATGCAGGTTAGGCGACTTGGCGATTCTAAATTGGCCCTAGAGTGTGTGTGGGGGGATGAAGAGTGCGTGTGTTAGCAATGCGATGGGCTGGTGCTCTGTTCCCTGCCTTGAGTCCCATGTTCCCTGGGATAGGCTCCATCAGACCCCCATGACAATGACTGACTGACATTTCTGTTTCAGTGGTAGAAAGAGAAGTTTGTTTGGATTAAGAAATTCTACATTTTAGGAAAACTGACCCTATGTGACTGTGACAGCCATGTCAGAAGTTTTCTTACTTTTTATTTTTCTTGCTTGTCAGTCGTTCTGGTTTGTGTTCAGAACATATTGCATTTATTTATTTAAAGAGCTTCAAAGCCATATAAAGTTCTTTCTGCCTATCTAATGGATTAGATTGCTGGATGGGTGGGTAAATGAATATCTCCATTTGTGAGAGCAGCTTGGGTGATGTTCTGAGTGGTCATCTCTGTGCTAGAAAGACCACACAAACAAATCCACTTTGACATTTAAAATGTAAACCTAAAATTCAATAAATATTTCAACTGCTGTGGCATGAAAGGTTTTTGCAGGTATACAAGTGATCTTTACTTTTAAAAAGAATGATTCTGTAATGGCACTGGATTGTGTGGTTCCTCACAGAACCATTTCTTGAAAAAGAACCGTTTCATTCAGCACTCTTAAAAATAAAGGAGACAGAGTGATTCTTCTCCCATATAAGGGAGCCATTTTTTGTTCCCAAAAGAGCTATCCCAAAGAAGGTTCTAGAAAGAACCTTTATTTATTTAGATCCCTAACAGGCTCAATATGGTATAGATGGTAATCAACTTTACATGCAAAGGACCCTTCCCAGAATGAAATAGTTCTTTGTCATTGTCAAGCAATGGGTCTCTGAGTCTATGAGAAACCACACAACCTAGTAAAGAAGCATATACTGCCATTAAAGAACCAGTATTTTTAAGAGTGTGGAGAGATTTCTTTGTGAATACAATTGGCTCTTTGGGATTTGAAAATGCTCCCAATATGCGGTCTACCCAGGATTTGAACAATATCTCCACATCTCTGTGTTATATACAGCAAGAGACCCTTAACAAGGAACACACTGTTAACTGTCTCTTCATGGTTGTTAATGGAATTCTTTCCTAAACCTTCATGTGGATGCATCTTTTGGGAGCCTAAAATGGTTGCCCCATAGCATCACTCTGAAGAACCACTATGACATCTTTATTTTTAAGAGTGCAGGTGCATTCATTTGTCGTTTCTCCAGGAGTGCTTGTAGCTCTGCGCATGGATTTACCCTGTGATTGAATGTAAAGTTAGGTCCCTGCCTTGCACACCGTGCTGCCTGGACAGGGTTAATAGACCCACGAATCTCAAATGGATAAATGGGCATGATACTTGCTGAATGGGTTTAGAAAATAAAAGGATGGATGGAATATTCATATAGCGCTTTTTTCTGGCTTCCTGAATATCTAATGCCTTTGCATATAAAATAAGTTATATGTCAATCTTTAATTGTATGGAATCTCCGTTAAAATTAAAATTAAAAAATGGAACCTGATTCGTTTCTTCCAAAAATCTGTCTAGTCCCTTAATCCTCTTACACAGTCCAAAACGAAGATCTCATTCTTCCGGGTGATGCCGTATAAGGAACAATTTTTGGTTCTCAAGGGAACCATAAATATTAGGGTTTTAAAATTACAATTAATTTAGATCTGTAACAGTTTTTTTTATCAATAACTATGAACATATTTGTGAAATACCAACAGGATATTGATTTTTAAAGGGCCCTTCCTTAAAGCAGGCTAAGTTCAGGTTTTCTTAATCAGTTAGTACCCTGCTTGGTAACCTACAGATTGTTTTGTCCATATATTGGGGACTTTTCCAAAGCCCAAAGAACAAACGTCATACGTAAAGAAACTTTAGGAGGAAATAGTTCCTTGCAAAACAACGGACAAAGAACTACACGACCCTTCAGTAAAGTATCATTAGTATTTTTAAGAGGGTTAAATAGTGTGCTTTGTCATGCTTGGGTCACAGATTTGCACAGAGACACAGGAGGTTGTAGAAAAAAAGGAACTTTATTCAAAGCACTGCAAACAAACATTTGTCTCTTTTCAAAAGTTTAAACGTGCTCCTCCATGACAAGTCAGAGATGACAGTCCCGCCAGGAGCAGAGAATGTCAGAGAGAGAAAGAGAGAGAGAGAGAAGCAAAACAATCAATTCCAAAACTGACAGGCGCTGTACAAGGCTTTTAAGTAAGCGGAGTACCGCGCGAGAGGTTTATCGCGCGTTATAGCGCAAGCAGGGCCGAATTTATATGAAAAGAGGCCCTAGGCTATTCCACTTATGAGGCCCTTTCACCTTCCATTTTTAAGTTTGTAAATTACATGAGAGATAATAAAATTTTGCTAACAATTTGAATGTAGACCCCTCTTGATCTTGAGGCCCTAGGCTGAAGCCTAGTTAGCTTATAGGAAAATCCGGCCCTGAGCGCAAGTAAGAAAGGTAAGGAGCAATGTGAAGGTAGACTGTCAGCTGTTTCAGGGGTTTTCCCAGGGGCATCTGTGTCCTCTGAGGGTGCGATCAGCGCTCCAGCTTACAGCTTGTACCAGCTAGAATACAGGTCCCCTAGCATTCAGGGATTAAAGATGAGGGTTTGAGTATCTCAAGATAAAGTGAGGGTTTGAATCCCTTCCACAGAAACCCAGAATCCAGTCTTTGAAGATAACGGCATATCAACCGACCAGACGTCTTTGCTCGCGGTCGATGAGTTTAAAAGCGAATTTGAACCTTAAAAGCACGCCGTTACTGGTATACAAAATGGGCAAAAAGCAATAAAACATATAAGCCAACGTATACCCATATAAGATTAAAATAACTGACTGTCCCAGTCGCCTCGCAGAGCCTTATTTCGTGCTATTTTTTACACGAGGTTCAGCACATTTGTATCATATGATATACCTTTTCTGAGAAAAATTAATTGCTTCTCGAGTCTCCCGAGACCTGAACAGTTCTGTGATACAACGAGCAAAGACAGGAGAGTTAGCGCACTAAAGAATGAACTGAAAGAAGAGAAAACTAAACCTGGAACGAAAGAAACGTCAAAGAAGTGCTTGGTGTCGTTTTATGCAGAGTTCGCGCAGAAGAAACCATTAAAAAAGATATTTTAGGGAGAGGGGCTGAGACAGACTTGTAAGGATGGAAGGCAGGAACCGGGACATGGAATTTGGAAATTTAGAAGGAAATTAGATCTTACGATTACACTGATTTGGTTGTTTTAGAATGTAAAATGACTCTGTGATGGCTTGCTACTCGTTCAGGGATTGTTCCTACCTACACCCGTTGCGTGCTGGAAGAGGCTAAGGCTGCTTGGCGACGCTTGAATCAGCGGATTTAGAAAATGAAATAAGAGAAATAATGAAGTATTTACTTACATGCCGGTGTTCTGGTATTTTTTTAATCGCATGCACACCGGCAGCCTTCGCGTCCAGTCAATGTTCTGACCGAGACGGACGGGAGAAAAGCATAACTTGGACAAGAACATGATTTAAGTGGGTGAAGTGCATTTAAGATAATTTAATTTTACTGATATAAAAAAATTCTATATTGATTTATAGTCGTGGCCAAAAGTTTTGAGAATGGTTTTCACAAAGTTTGCTGATTCAGTGTTTTTAAATCCTTTTGTCAGATGTTTTTGTTTCTGGGTTTTTGTTTGTCCACACTCCTCTTGAGGACTGACCACAAGTTCTCAATGGGATTAAGGTCTGGGGAGATTCCTGGCCATGGACCCAAAATTTCAATGTTTTGTTCCCCGATTCCCTTAGTTCTCACTTTTGCCTTATGAGCATGGAGTTCCATCATGCTGAAAAAGGCATTGCTCATCATCAAACTGTTCTTGGTTGGGAGAAGTTGTTCTCAGAGGATGGTTTGGTCCCATTCTTTATTCATGGCTCGAAACTGGGGCACCACCTGTGCCGAGCTTGCTCAGGAATGGCAGCAGGCAGGTGTGAGTGCATCTGCACGCACAGTGAGGAAAAGACTTTTGGAGGATGGCCTGGTGTCAAGAAGGGCAGCAAAGAAGCCTAGAAAAACATCAGGGACAGACTGATATTCTGCAAAAGATACAGGGATTGGATGGCTGAGTACTGGGGTAAAGTCATTTTGTCTGATGAATCACTTTTCCAATTGTTTGGGACATCAGGAAAAAAGAAGAAAAGGTGAGTGCTACCATCAGTCCTGTGTCATGCCAATAGTAAAGCATCCTGAGACCATTCATGTGTGGGGTTGCTTCTCAGCCAAGGGAGTGGGCTCACTCACAGTTTTGCCTAAGAATACAGACATGAATAAAGAATGGTACCAAAACATCCTCTGAGACCAGCTTCTCCCAACCATCCAGGAACAGTTTGGTGACCAAAAATGCCTTTTCCAGCATGATGGGGCACCGGGCCATAAGGCATATAAGCACTAAGTGGCTTGGGAAAGAAAATGTTGAAAATCTGGGTTCATGGCCAGGAATCTCCCCAGACCTTAATCCCATTGAGAACTTGTGGTCAGTCCTCAAGAGGTGGGTGGACAAATAAAACCCCACCAATTCTGACAAACTCCAAGCATTGATTATGCAAGAATGGGCTGCCATCCGTCAGGATTTAGCCCAGAAGTTGATTGACAGCCTGCCAGGGTGAATTGCCGAGGTCTTGAAAAACCAAAAAGGGCCAACACTGCAAATATTGACTCTTTGCATAAACTTAATGTCATTGTCAATAAAAGCTTTTGAAACTCATGAAATGCTTGCAATTATAATTCAGTATACCATAGAAACATCTGACAAAAAGATTTAAAAACACTGAAGCAGTAACCTTTGTGAAAACCAATACTTGTGTCATTCTCAAAACCTTTGGCCACGACTGTACAGTGATGCTGTTATAAGATTTCATAAGATGTACTTATACACTTTTTTTTTGTCTTTGCCTCCTGACTCACTAGTATGATCCATCTAGACTCTAAAATACATTTTTAGGCCATTTTTGGGAAATATTTTGTACAGGAATTTATACCCTTATCATAAAGAGTAATCTAATTGAAGTCTTCAGGACAAAGGAAGTCTTGTATGTGCCACATCAGCTGGCACCAGGGGTTCACCCCCTAATGGAATATGAGGGGTCAAAATTACTCTTTTTCAATTAACTTTGAAAAAATGGGGGTCAATATATAATATAATAAAGTATCTATCTATCTATCTATCTATCTATCTATCTATCTATCTATCTATCTATCTATAAGCATGTGGAGTGTCACTTTATGCTATTTTGAGATTGTTGATCAAGAATACAATTTTTTTGACATTTGATTCTTTCCCAGTGGTTCTAGCCACCCAGTAGGTTAAAAATGGCAGATATCAAATATAAGTATGTATCATTTTAGACCATTTAAGGTTGGTGATTACGAATATAGTGTTGTTTTTGAATTCTGATCCTTTACTAGGGGTCTAGCCCTCTATTGACCTCTACCAAAAGATGAAAAATGACACATTTTATTACAATTAAGAATATTTACTTTTAAACATTAAACTGAACACAATTATTTGAATATTTCAAATATTTGTTGCAACTGCTCTTCTTCATTATGTACTTCTACCTCATTAAGTAAATCATTACATTTTTTATGAATATACCAAATTTGGGTGGCTCGCACTAATTCAGACTGTTATTCATTTGCAATAACTTTTGCCTAAAATGTAAGTAAATTTAATTAAAAAATTGTTATAAAATTGTCCAGGAAATAACTTAAAAACTACAGTTGAATGACTGGCCTCTGGTGTAGAATGGGAAGCCTATTCTGTCCTAAGAAATAAAACTCTGCAAAGGACAGAATTTATCAAAAATAAGTGGATGGCTAGTGAGGTGGTCTTTTGGAGAAATCGTTTATATTTTAAAAAGATTAATATGAATACTAAGTACACTCTTTCAAGTCTTTAATTGATTAAGGCTTGTTTATATAGTATGCTTAAAATCAAATTCCCTTTTTAATGGACAATAGGTAAGCAATTATCTAATCTGTGCACTATTTCTTTTTTGAATTGTAGAGATTTATGTTAAATGATGAAAATTTGGTTTTAATGGTTGAAATAGGTGTAAGTAATTAAAATGGAAATGTGTATACGCAACTGAACTGAACAATATATTAGGGAAATGGCATTGCATTTCTTTCATTCACATGGTGAGTGGAACCTTTATGCAAACCAATAATACAAAGCAATAATACCCGTTTTTGTTTATTTGAACCCTTTTCTAGAAATGTATATAAATATAAATATATAAATAAAAGTGGTCATTCTCTTGTGATTTCTTCTTTGACATCTGTTCGTTTTTCTCTTTCTGCATTCAATGAGTCTTTCATTGACGCCATCATTGCTCAACGAGTGCTACGTCTTCTATTGGGCACTGGTGCACTGGCCACTGCCCATTTGGCCCTTACATGTATGCCATGCTAACCCCAACTTGATTTAGGAGGCACTCCCTTCTCTAATACAGGCATGTTTGTGAATAGCTTCAGCTTCCATTTACCGGATGGCACACGTACCTCAGGCTATTCTGTCTGTGCTTTGTTTTGCTCATCGTCTTGTGCTTATTTCATTGCCACCATTTCTTCAAATCAGTTTGAGAACACGTAAACATTTTCATTTCACGTCTTGCCATTTCATGGAAACGAACACTGCTTGCTGCAAATAGATGTATACTGTATTTAGCATGATGCAATGTGTTAGTAAGTCAAGTTGATCTTTGCCTTGCATGGCATATCCATTTTTGTATGCACACTATTTCAAATTTATAATTGATTCAGGCCTGTTTATATTCTTAAAATCAAAATCCTTTTTAATAAGCAACAGGTAAGTGTATATATATATATATATATATTGTAAGAAGAATGAGTCGAAGACATCACAAAGGTTTGGGGCAGCCACCCGTATATTATGCTTGGCTGCAATTGCTCTTTTTAAATACACGAAGTTAATCGTTCGGAGTCCAAAACAGAACTGACTCTTAGGAGACAATATGGCAGTTTTAAAGGCCCAGAAGGGAATGACGTCTTCATCACAGGAAGTGGGAGTGGTATCCTGGTGTTCGGAAGTGACGTCATCCTTGGGGCCATCCAGAGGCGGGATTTCCCGGGACAGGTCTGCAAGGGACTGAGAGAGATAGTCAGTACACTCCGCCGCCCCCTGGCCTGGCATAGAATTACAAGTGTCTAGGCCCTTCAGCTGTTTCCCATGTGCACGTGTGTGACAATATATATATTGTTTATTTGGATGATACGGGTAATACAAGCAGTCGCATCAGTTCAAATACAATTAGTTATGTGAATGAATATGTATAAATGAATGTGAGCATGCTGGACTTTTATTCTGCACAAGATTATTATTATTTGGCAGACATCTTTGCCCAAATCACTTACTAGATTAGCATATTTTATAATTGTTTACATTATTTATTGTACGGTTTATGCACAGACAGGTTAAATGATTTGCCCAGGGTCTCAAAGGTAGAATTGAATACTGTACGTTTAAAGTCCGATGAGAAGTTATTTCTCCAGGTCTCACTGGCTGACTTTTTAATCTCTAATGGCAGCATTTTCTCTCACCTACTCTCTCCTTTCATCTGCCCTGGATTTGTTACCTCTTTCCCCTCCTATTTATGTTACCTGCTCTTTCCTTTTCAGTTCCACACCGGATAGAGAGCTGAAACGTTGTGTCTTAAACCTTCTTTCCTTTTTAGCACGGTAATAACCATTAATCGTTTTTTTCCTTTTGCAGATACACACTGAGACAAGTCCTCCACTAACTCCATTAATGAGAAACTATGCCATAACGTCTGTTTTGGCTGGCATGTTGACTGGGTGTGTGGTACTTTGCCAGTTAGGATTTGCTCCAGGTCTTTGCATACTGCAAATAATCAAATACAAATAATAATAATAATACTGCATAATCTTTGCAGGGTTCTTCCTACCCCACACTATGTGACTTTTCCTCCCCCACACTATGCAACTCTTCAATTCCATATGGGGGGGTAAACGTTAAAATTATACAAAGTTATTGTCTGTCTGTATACCTGCATTGTTATCAGCATTGTTATCACTCTTTAATTTAATATTGCTCTTTATCAGTATGCTGCTGCTGGAGTATGTGAATTTCCCCTATCTATCTATCTATCTATCTATCTATCTATCTATCTATCTATCTATCTATCTATCTATCTATCTATCTATCTATCTATCTATCTATCTATCTATCTATCTATCTATCTATCTATCTATCTATTTGCATACTGGAGTAACCAGGTGTAAAAAATAAATGGACAAACTGAAAAAGGCAAAATAGTGGCCCATTAACTCTCTTAACAATATTAAGTCCACATTTAATTCATAGGAAATGTTTGTTTACATTTGCAACAATAAAAGGAGAAGCTCCAAAAATTACTACTCCACTTTTTATAGTATGTGTGTTTCAGTACAATTTTTTAATCAGGAGCCAAATTCTGACTACGTGGGGCTTCACACAAAAATCACAACGTCTTTCTCACAAAACCTAAACTGAACAAAATGTTCTTCTCTGTGAAAGTCCTTTTACACAAATTTCCCACTCTCAATCACTTTCTGGGTTAGTTAACTACAGAATTTCCTGGATTGCATTTCTGAAAATGGCTACTTCTAATAATTTCAAGAGTACATTTGTCATGGGCACTGCATCAATGGGGCCTACAGAGGAGAAGCATGCTCACTGCCACGTGAATCTGGTTTTCTATACCATAACTGGCACTGTGTTTTCTTTGTTTGTAAAATGGTTTGGTTAGCAGTGAATGATATAGCTAGATGCTTTCTGATAAATGTATTATTAATCTGTATTAATCAACTTTATTCACTAATCCACTTGACAGCATTTTCTGTTGTGGTGCATTCATGGTATTGGATACCCTCAAAATATAAGACACATTATGTCAGAACCATTTGAGGGACTGGCCTGGAATTCTGCCATCACACCACTCACATCCTCCTTTATAACCTTATGCTCAGTCAAGGACAGGGATTATGTCATCTGCCTGTCACTTTCCTTCAAAGGTTTAATAGAAATGATAAAGAAACGTGGCAGTACCTTATTTAAGAGATTCACAATTTAAAAAAAGATTTAGATGGTACAGTGCTCATGTTGCTGCCTCACAGCAAAGGAGCCCTCCTTGTAGACCCTTGTCTGTATGGGGTTTCTCCCCACATCTCAAAGATGTGCATGTTAAATTGGTATTTCTAAACTGACCATGTGTGGTATGGTAATACAGGTTGGGAGCATGCGTTAATAGGGCATTGCTGCAGACTTAAAAATAAAAGGTGCCAGAATGGTTCATCATAGTTCCATGGTGGAACCATATTTGGTTCCAACAGAACCTTAATTTATTTAGATCCATGTCAGGTTCCTTAAATAGTCATGAATAGGTGACAAAAGGTGTGTGAAATCCCAGTGGATTCCTAATATCCTGATACTTGCAATAACACAGGCTGGGTTCACGTTTTCTTGACCTGGTAGCCCTCTATAGACTCTTACAAATCCTGGTTCTTTAATTGCATTTTATGGTTCTTTATTGGGTTGTATGGTTCCTCATAGAACCTTTGCTTGACCAGCACCATTTCATTCTGGGAAGGGTTCTTTGCATATAAAGTTGGTTCTTTGTGCTTTGAAAAAAATTCCTAATGTTTATAGAAAAACTTAAATCTTTAATGTATGATACACTATATTCCTATAAGGAGCCTAACAGATTAAGAAACCCTGGACTTGGCCTGTGTTATCGTGTGCAATGAGAGTCCTTTTAAAATCAGGACCCATTGGTATTTAACATATCTATTACTATCTAATCATAGTTATTTATTGTATAGCACTTGTTATGGATCTAAATCAATAAAGTTTTTTTCTAGAACCTTCATGTGGCTGGGTCTTTTGGGAAACAAAAAACGTTCCTCTATGCCATCACTCCAAAGTACCACTCTGGGACCTTTATTTTAATGAGTGCACAACATCCTTTAGACTAAATGTGGTGGGAGCTCAACAGTAAGCCAAGCACCCACTTGACAGGAATGGTATTCATTTCACTGTTCTGTGACATAATGTATGTACTGTGTAATTAAACAGCCATCTTTGTGTTAGTGTCCTGCTAGGACACCACACATTTAATGATTTTGGGCTTTTTGTACATATTAAGAGGTTTTTCAAAGCAAAAAAAAAAAAAAACAACCTCATATGCAAAGAACCCTTCCTAGAATTGCATGGTTCTTTATCAGCGAAAAGTTCTATGAGAAATTATTCAACCCAGTAAAGAGCCATATAACCCCATTGAAAAAACAGTATTTTTAAGAGTTTTGTTCATTTCCCCCAATATGTAAAATATATGTGTATTAGGTTAACTGGCGCCTCCAGATTGCCTCAGTATAAGTGAATGTGTAAGGGAGTAAGGATGTCATGTGAGGACTGGTATTGTAATGGTAAGATAAGGACTTGGCTTCACAGACCATAATATAATATAATATAATATAATATAATATAATATAATATAATATAATATAATATAATATAATATAATATAATAACACTTTAGAATGCTGACTCCATTTGAAATCAGTCATTTTTGGCCCTTTCCATACCCCCAGCAGAAAAACGTTTAAAATACAACAAAACTGATAGGGTCTACTGCATGCATGAAAATAACATTGCTGTACATAAATTTCAAATATTTAACGTTGAAAATTTTGTTGGGAAGTACTTAGTTTTGCAATATACATTTGCCCTTATTTGCATGTTGCGTTTGTCACTTTGAAGCTGGGGCATACATAGTGACATGCCTATACTACTTAGCACACTTTAAATTTGAACGTTTATTGTGATATTCTGTATTTACAGAATGTAAGAGAGAGTGTTAATAATCCCAACTTTTTTTTACTTTTAATTACCTTTAGCATAATTTGTTAACCGTTGTGATAATATGAAATTAAAAACACAATTATTTTAATAGGTCATTGAGTAAATTTAGCGTTTGGGTGGCTCTGTGAGAGCCTTCTCTGTATAAGAAGAACTTGCAAAAGCCTCTCCGACTTTGTAGAGACTCGACACGCAAAAGCTGGCTTATGTGAAAACTGAAATAGCTGCACTCTTTAACGTAAAGGTGCCGAAGTGGTTCTTTAGGGTGATACCATGGTAGAACCATTTTTGGTTAGCAGAAGAACAATCCTCATTCAATTTCCAGAAAGAACCTTTATATATTTAGATAAGAAAAAGGATCCATAAATAGCCATGAATAGATGATCAGAGATTTACGAAATCCCAATGGGTTCTTGATATCAAAAAGATTTTCGCTGCATACAATAACACAGAGTGAGTTAAAGTTGTCTTAATATCTTATTATCATGCTAAGTAGCATACTAGATATTAAAGGTATCGGTTTTATCCACAAAGTTGTCATAGTTTCAAATCCCAAAGATGTTTAAAATCCCGCGTTTTACACCACAGTGTATATTTTAAATGTCGTCTATTCTTGAATAAGTATTTATTTGTTAATTGAATGAATCAGTTTCAACTCAAGGTCGTGGAGAACATACAATATAACATAGAAAGTCACAACAGAATAAAACAGAAGGCTAAAGTTTTTAAAACACTGACGTAAATTATTATTGTAATTGTCAATTTAACCACCTGTTAATTGTGGTTAGTTTTTTGACTCCGATTAGTTACAGGTATACTGCCTAGTATGGCTTTCTGTTGTGAACCCGAAATAAGTTATAAATTTCCCAAAAAAAATGTAAAATACACTAAAATTTTACCAAGTCTTTAATGTTTCAATCAAATTTTGCTTAATTTTACTTTTTAAATTTCCTTTATATTTAAGAATGAAAGAAAAATATAAAAATGACAGAAATATACTTCTTCAACGAGTTGAAAAAGCAGTGAATTCACTTTTTGTCATTTAAATGAGAAATAGTAGGTCAAACTATCTTCAAATTACATTGAAATTACACCCCTTATATTGATATTTTTATATGCTGAAAAATGTTCATGTTTCTGTTTCAAATATTCTTTTGTTTCTATGTTATTAGTTATGTTTTTGTCATTAAATAAGAGTGTGCTAAAGAGTACGTTAAACTGAATTTCGCATTTTGTATCTAGAAAAAGTGATTCATTAAACTAAATTGAGTATAATTTTAATTACTGAACGAAGTGGTTATAAGGTTAATTATATTAATCTGAGAAATGATTTGCCAAAATGAATGAACTGAGGATGGTATTTTGTTACAGTTTAGGGAGTTCAGGTGTTGCAAACCCTCAACTTGTTATAATAACGATTCCAAAATAACTTTGAACAAATAGATTCGATAGCACGAAAACAAAACATCTATCGAATATACCTTTAACTATGTACATAGAATTCACTGTGCAAAACTGCTCACATTTAGTTTTGCAATAATAAAACTTTACTCTAATTTCTTTTTGGCTCATTTATAATATACATATAATGGAGGTGTGTACAAATGAGAAATGCATTCCAATCACTTTGACATCTGTTCTATTAACACTTTTTAAGGTATTTAAAATGTTTTAAGTATATTTAAATCACTATTGAAATGTATATTAAAGAGAACGGTGATATTGCGTATTGTATTTAATATACTCGTTATTAATAGGGTAAATAAAACTTTATAAGAAAGGTAACGTGTTTATCTATTTTCTTAACCTGTGCTATCGAGTACACTGCCGATGAAGAATGAATTAGAAATATGTTTAAAGTCTGGATGGAGCTCACTGAAGCAGAATTTTTCTTCTACGTTTTAGTTTAATTTTATTTTATTCTGTTATTTTGTTTGATTGCATGAACAAGCGCTCCTTCCAGTCTTCAAAAACTGCAAAATCTGTTTGCCCTGCGCACATCGGCCTTTTAAAGCCATGCATGTATTTTTTGTCTACTCAGTCATGGTTTTCTTCAGCAGCCTACAAATAATATATTTTTTCTTTTAATCAACTGTGTTTTAAGATTTATTAAAATTGTACTATTTGCGTGCTAAAATACAGAAACATGTTATGCTGCTGCAGGGATAGGCTATCGCTCTTGAGACGGAGAATCAGCTGGAGGCTAAGATATATTGAATATGCTTGTGGATTTGGGTGGATTAATAGACATTTCTGCGAGTGTACGTCTGTTTCTGTTTTCTTATAAGAATGACAATTCAATTTTCATGTTGTTTTTGATATTTGTATACATTTTTCAGATGGAACTTGCGCCGGGTGAGAAGACATAGACTTTCACTGGTTTTGTCAAAAGAGCGACATTCGACAAAACACTGATGTTTCACTGCACCCTGCGTTCTTAAGACAATTAACTTTTCAAGAGAGACAAAGACACACATCACAAGAGAATTAATGTCGAAGAAATATTGAAAATATTTATTGGCAAAGCAAATGACAAAGAAATGGTCTAAAAAAGCAGAACAGTCACACTACAACCCTTTGTTTAAAGTTAAATAAGACCGAAGTAGCCCCGGATACAAAACGCCTGTTCCACTAAAAGAGGCTTTGCTTACAGGTTCTTTTTGGAATGTCCTGCGAGAGGCACTGAATATTTTGTCGTTAAGCGTCTCGGTATGTGCAGTGCCTATCATTGTGCCGCCGTATATAACATGACAGTCAAAAAGAGTTGTCTTGCGTTTTAGTTAGAAATGTGATTGGTGGTATTGACGACATGACACAAATATTATGATCCGCAATCCCTGACCCCTATGTTCGTAGAAAAGAGCCTCCTTCCCTAAATATGAGAATGACATGCGAAAGCAATCTCGTGATAAGGAAGGTTGTGGCCAGTTTGCCAGAAACTGTGTATAAGATGCAGCAATAAACCGACCTGCAATGCTATAGGGCAGAAGAAGGTTAGTTTCATGGTGCGTGGCGTTTGGAAGACATTATCTTTAATTATTTTTGCGGACAATGCATGAGAAGTAACATGACAGTTAATTGAGTTATCATCATGTTGTTGTCAGACATACAGACCATCAGTATTATCCATTGCTACAAATTTAGTGTTTAGAAAAGTGAAGTCATGATATCTGGAGGAAAAGGAACAGTTGCTTTTGTAAGGTTGGGTATGCTGCAGGTTCATCAGTTTATCAAAAATAAATAAATAAATAAATAAAACACAATCATCTTCCACAAATAACCTTCAACGCACAGAAAAATAAGTTTGATAGCCATCTTTAAGGTTTAATTTCTTACAGTGCAAAGGTGTGGGAGTCATTTACAATGCTGCTGCAAATTTATGCTAATTTAGTTTTCTGTGCCATTGTGACTTTACAACAATACAGTCAGTCATTATCCAACCCGCTATAACTGCTGGAGCCAATCCCAGCCAACACTGGGCGCAAGGCAGGAACAAATTCCAAGGAAGGGCGCCAGCCCACCGCAGGGCACACACATTAAGGACAATTTAGGATCGCCAATGCATGCATGTGTTTGGACTATGAGAGGAAACCGGAGCACCCGGGGGAAACTCACGCAGACACTGGGAGAACATGCAAACTCCACGCAGGGAGGAGCCGGGCTGCAAACCCAGGTCTCCTTACTGCGAGGCAGCAGCGCTACCACTGCGCCGCCGTGGCGCCCTACAACAATACAATTATTCACAAAACTATTCTTGCACCATGAAATAATTAACTGATAAACATTGCTTAAAATTAAGTGTATTCAGTGTATTCACGCATTTTCCTCAAAATGTACATCAATTTGAATTTTAAAGGATCGTGAACTCTTTCTCCTGTCCACCTCATTATTGGATCACTTACTCCTTTTGTCTCGATTTCTCTGCGTGAATGAAAACTTTCTAATATTTTGCATGATATCATACAGGTCTCCATTAGTGTTCCTGTAGCCGGGATTTCATTTTTAACTGTAATTGTTCCACATAAATAAGTGAAACTCTATGAAAATGCACAAACTGAAAAAGTCCCACAATGCCAAGCGGACCAGTCCAATCACAATTTTTCAGTGATTTGCTGCCTTGTGACAGAAGATGGCTTAGTCTGCTGTGATTACAGAATACATTGTTCATTAAGGCGTTTTACTGTGAAAAATTAGAGTTAATGCGTGTGAAATGCTGGAAGTTGTTTTACAGTGCATACATCATTCTTGTCAGGTGAGTGAGATACAGTATGGACCCTGCACAAACAATGAAAGTCATTGCAGTTTGTAGCGGTTTGTTAATAGACTGCCTCATGTATCAGTTGCAGTGCCCGTGGTATCCTCCCAAAAAATGTGCACGTTATTTATTTATTTTGCTTCTTCCTGGCACTTATTAATCGACCTACCACAACCAAGCTGCCGCCATTTTATTTTCAATTTCTATCCATTGTCACCGACATTTCTTCAATGTCTTTGCCATAAGGTCGGATTTTCCTCCTTTATCATATAATTGTACATTCCATGTACATTTGCCTTCTCAACATGCCCCTTCTCCAATACTGGAATTTATTTACACACTCAGTGTCTGACAAACGTCAATAATCCTTCGCTGCAATGTTTATTTATTTATTAACTTGATTGTTTGTTTTTTGGAGAACCATTTACTTCAATTATTATTGCATTTCGTAGACTGACATACCGAATGCCCTTATTATTTCTTTATTTAATCTAGATAGATAGATAGATAGATAGATAGATAGATAGATAGATAGATAGATAGATAGATAGATACTTTATTAGTCCCAATGGGAAATTCACAATATAATATAATCTGCATTATCATCAGGGTTCCTAATTTAAAGTTCTCGTTAAATCTTTTGTCGACCACACCTCTTAACATTTTTTCTCACTCAATTTTTTCACCAGTGTAGGGGTCCTCTCTTCTTATATTAATCTTTCTGCAAGCTTTCGAGAAACTGGCCAAAGAGGTTGTTGAAACATAAGTGAGAACAGCATGATTAACTCACTCGCCGTTTGTTATCGAGAAACCGGGCCTTGGTCTCGTTTATTGCTCCACACTGAGCTCAAGTCCCAAACTGGGTTAGACGGACATGTCCCTTTAAGGGAATGTTCTCTATATGGTTTGAGTTTCTTGTGAGCCGAATGGTAATACATTAAATACGCACAATATGTATGAGGAAATTAAAGCCCAAAGTCTATAGGCTCAAATTTGAAACGCTCCATTAAAAAAACAATAAGCAAATTGATGTACTTTGTGGTAAAGTAAACCTTATTAATTGGTAAATGGCTGGCAGGTTGTGGTTGTTATCAGTCAAAAAAAAAAGTACCGTCATACAATTTCGGGAATTTAGGGCACCGCCTGACTGATGCAAAGGTCCATCCATCCATCCATTTTCCATCCCGCTGAATCCGAACACAGGGTCACGGGGGTCTGCTGGAACCAATCCCAGCCAATACAGGGCGCAAGGCAGGAACCAATCCCGGGCAGAGTGCCAACCCACCGCAGGACACACACAAACACACCCACACACCAAGCACACACTAGGGCAGGGGTAGGCAACGTCGGTCCTGGTGAGCCGCAGTGGCTACAGGTTTTCATTCCAACCCAATTGCTTAATTAGAAACCAATCATTGCCAATCTCAGACCTTATTTAATTTTATGGCTTGTTAGTCTGTGCAATGTAAGGCTCTTATATCGTAGATTTTTTTCCTTTCCAAAGATATCATCCAAATGATATGAAGCCTAAAACAGATCATTTTCAGTCTGTCACATTTTTCTATTAAGCGTTTTATTAAATCAAACAGTGCATGATGAACACACACAGATGTAATTGGAAAAAAGATAGCTGGAGAACTGCTGGCTGCTTTGTCTTTTACATCTTATTGCTAATAAGGAGCAATTAAAACACTGAATGCAGCAGTTTAAGATTGAAATAAGCAATTAAGGTTGGAGAACCTTAACAAGCGAGACCACTAAAATGAAGCATCAAAATGTCACTTAAGCAATATGTGCTTCATCAGCAATAATTGAGTTCTCGTTAAGGAACTGGGTTGGAACAAAAACCTGCACATACTGCGGCTCACCAGGACCGACGTTGCCTACCCCTGCACTAGGGCCAATTTAGAATCACCAATCCACCTAACCTGCATGTCTTTTGGACTGTGGGAGGAAACCGGAACGTCCGGAGGAAACCCACGCAGACACGGGGAGAACATGCAAACTCCACGCAGGGAGGACCCGGTAAGCGAACCCAGGGATGCAAAGGTCCACTTCCCTAAAATGTTTTTTGCACTGAGCTTGCTGTCACAGATGATTTGCCGATCGTTTCTACAGTTCCAAACCTCGTTTTGATCTTAATATGTTTCAATAATATAATCTCAATAAAGTCATATTTTGAAACCCGGAAATTGCAAGAAAGCTTTCTTTAGCTCTATATAGGCCATGCACTATTGTAAAATATTGGATGGCTTTTGGTTAGAGGCACAGAAAAGAGATAGATACTCCTAAAGTCCGCCAAAAACTATTTCCGGTTTCCGTCTCATGGATTCTTGACGCAGCCAAACAAAATGCGAAATGCTCTGTTAAAATAAATATACATGCAGCATTCAAACACAACATCTAAGACGTATTCATACTGTATATATCAAACTTTCAATTTGTTACCAACATATTTTTTTTAATTAACAGGTAATGAAAAATATAATAGCCTGTGATGAAATGGCTCTCAGGGCACTGTACTCACTGGTAGGGTTATTAAAGAAGTTCTCCTTCCTACACTCTTAAAAATAATGGTTCCTTAAAGGCACTTTACAGGATTATGTGGTTGTTTTTTTCTGGAACCCTCATGTGCGTGCTTATTTAGAGAACCAAAAATTGTTCCTCTATATAATTGCCATGAGACCTGTAATATTCCAGAATCATTCCACAATATAGTAAATGTATATATATTTCAGTATTTCCTGTACTGCCTTGTAAATTGTATGCATATGTATACAGTGAATTTATCTCATGTGTGTACTTATCAATTCTGTGTATGTTTGTCATGTAACTGCGACATCAAAAAATGGAGCTAAATTCAGTATGCGTGCATACTTATTTACAGTAATTGGCTTCGGTCTTGTATATTCGTTTCTGTTGAAAATATGTAGGTGCCTTAAGCACTTTTTAGCTTCTGACGTGGTGAGGAGATTCGCCGATTCTGATGCACGACTGCGTGCTTCACTCTTTGAGAAAGCCGGCAAGTCTCCTAAGCATGTCAGTGCAAGGCATTCGAAAGGTTATTGCACTGGTGAGAACAGTCTGTGAGATTTCCATTAGCTTTCTTGACAAGAGTGACACAAGCGATATTTATGAAGAATAGGTGTTTCTTCTCAGCAGTTAGGGATGTAGTGAGAAGGTTTCGGGCGGTTGAATCTATACAATTCTTGGCGATAGGTAATGGAAAATGGTTGCATTACCACACATCGGGATAGGAGACCAAAATGCGAAAGATGACCAGCTATTCAAATATATACTTCATTTTGTCAGGGTAAGTGAGGACGGAATAGTTAAAAAATGTTGTTTAGAAAACCACGCCATTCACACACATAAACCTCTAAGTCTACTTAAGAAGCTGTATAATATGTTGCCAACTATGCAACATTTTTTATTTATTTTAATATGGTGCACAGGTATAATCACCAAGAAAACTCTGAAAAGTATTGGTAAAAGATTTATTGCAGTAATAATACATGTCCTAGCTTTTGAGGCGGTTTTTTACTGTTTCACTCAAAGTTCCTCTATTGAATATCTCAATGCATTAATAAAGTAGCGTATAGTAAAGCGTCCATTTTCACCGTTATATATTTAGAACCGTAACGGAGGTGCGTCAGATTCCAGAATTACAATACCTTTATTGTTATTAAAACTATAGGTTTGCAGAACGTGTTAATAAGTATGCGGAATTTTAGCTGCTTTCTCACTATTTCTATATGCCCGAGTACTAATTGTGAATGTGAATTTCCCCCTGGGATTAATAAAGTATCTATCTATCTATCTATCTATCTATCTATCTATCTATCTATCTATCTATCTATCTATCTATCTATCTATCTATCTATCTATCTATCTATCTAATTACTGAATGAGTGAGTTTTTGCGTGTACTCCGGCTTCCCTTTCACCTAAAGATGTGCGTGTCTGGTTATTTCTGAGTCGTAACGTGTCCATTATGGTGCAGTGCTCTTGCTCCAAACTTTTATTTCTGCACCTTGCAGCCGGGAATGACGAGTCTATAGTGCCATGAACGGGCGGCTATTTGTTTGTGTACATGTGGATGAGTGTTTTAACTATGCAATACACAAAGAATGATAGTAAAGGTTATTTCTGCAACATCTTTGTCTTTGATCTCACAAAAAACAACCGAAATCCGAAAAATTAATTCAATCTAAACCAAAGAATCGATTCATCGCAGAGCTTTATTTAGGCATAAGCTAAAGTTTAGAGCCTCGCTGTGTGCTACCGCCTCTCAAAATGTATTTTTCTTTATTTTAATGCGTTACTGGTAAATCTTTAAAGTTCTAAAGGATCAACCCCTTCCCCCATCGCACGAGGTTGTTATGCATCTTTGGATACATTATTGCTTGGCTCCCTTGGCCAGCTTTAGGGGGCTTTATTATCTTTTAACCTTTGACAAACAGCGTTCCCCTTAGTTTACAGCCTCTCTGTCTGCCGGTATCTTGATAACGAACGGTGAGAGTTTCACTCGGATCCTCTCAATAGTTTTTCATCAAGCTCTTTCGTCAGTTCCCCGAAAGCTGGCGAGAAAATCGTTCAGAAGGAAGAAACGCTCACCGGTGAAAGGAGACCACGCCCAACCAAATGAAACAGGGGACCAGGGGTGATGTTACCCCTTTGTCATCGCTTTATTGTCTTTCGTAAGGTATCTCGAGACCTCTCCACTTCTAGTACAGAAATTTATGTTTTAAGTCGCCATCGTGACATTGCCTTCTTCCGTAGGGATTTATTTATACACTTTTAAAAGGTTTTATAAATAACCAAGACATGACAGATTTGTGAAATGGCTTAGTGATTCTAGAAGGGCTCTTGCATGCAGTCTTACATGCTATTCTGTTTTTATTTATCTGTTGTATTCTGCTCAGCCTATACATTACATATTTCTGTTTTGTTCAAATATTTTGAACCTTATCAATGTCTAAAGAACCCTTCACAGAATTAAATGTTTCTTTGTCGAGTAATGGTTCTACAAAGAACCACACACCCCAGTTTAATGACATTAAGAAGCCACTATTTTAACGACTGTGGCTGGTACTGGAAAACCGATCATTTGGGATATGGTCGGAAATACTATCAGGGTGCACATGCCGTACTTGCAAAAGGGCCTTAGGATAATCCAAAATGCCTTATAACCGGAAAAATCCAGGTTTTCACCAGCACTACTGGCGCTAATTGCAATTTGCTGTCCAGCACACTCCCTACCCCACTTCGAGCCTCACGACTACAAACCTATCTAAGATCAGACCTAAATAAAAAGCTTTTAAAAAAGAGTATTGCATGGGGTATGTTTTCCCAAAGCTTCTTAACGCTAAATACCTTGTTATCTCGTACTTAAGATCGTTTTTTAATTAGCGAATGTTTCCCGAAACCCATCGTAACTAAAGTAGAACTTAATCTCTTTCGTAAATTAAAGAGGGAAATGACCAACGCGTTATTTTCAACGTCGTTCTATATTTAGATTTTTGCCTTCGATTCTGTCACAGAGAGACAGAGGTCGCCAAAAGTATATCACGATAAATTCACTGACTATCTTATTTGGACTACCTTATAACAACAACGTCAATATTCATAATAATAACAATAATAATAATAATAGTAATAGGTTGATGTTGCCAACATAAATATAAAAACATTACACAAACATTAGGAAGTTTTTCTTTACACAAAGAGCGATAGACACTTGGAATAAGCTACCAAGTAGTGTGGTAGACAGTAAGACGTTAGTTTCAAAACCTGACTTGATGTTTTTTTTGGAAGAAATAAGTGGACAGGACTGGCGAGCTTTGTTTTGATGAATGGCCTGTTCTCGTCTAGAGTGTTCTAATGTTCTAATGTTCTAAAAGTACAATGTAGGCTACACCGCTGTGTTAAAAAAAATAACAGTACAACATCTGTAACCTGAGGAACCACTATTATTAGTAGTATTGTTATTTCTGCATTTCAAATAATTTACTTGTACTGTAATAGAAAAACAATAGACAGAGCTGCCATGACATCCACGGTGGTTATTCTGAGTAATTAATGCATTCATTGAAAGGAATGTGTTCAAAATAATAGCAGTGTGGAGTTTAATTAAAGAATTCATTCATTCTATGAAAAATCAGGTCTCATTCATTGTTCTTAATTAAGGCGTAAGGGAAGCAAATGTTTCACACATTGTTATAACATATATTTCCTTCTTAATTGCTAAGTAAAATGGTCCGTTCCAAACTTTGTTCGGAGGAACAAAGTTGATTAAAAAAAGATAATTGAAGAGGAGAAAAGATATAAACAAGTGCAGCTACTCATAATGATACTCAGCTAAAATGATCTCAATTGCTTTTAAAATAACAACAAAAAATCAGAAACACGCGGAAGAAAACGAGCAAATACTGTTAAAACGGATCGAAGATTTTAGTCAGAAAGGCAAGGATTCAACCAATCGTCACCTCCAGAAAGATCAAAGATAATTTTAAATAACCTGTAAGTACTCTTACAATCAGAAGACATTCGATCGAAGTCAGCAAGAAGACCCTGTATAGCACCATTGTTGAAACAACAGCAGGTGCAGTTAAAACTTGCCAAGAGACATTTTGATTGGCCCAAAGAGAAATGGCGTTACATTCTGTGGACTGATAAGAATAAAAATGTTCTTTTCGGTCATCGACAGTACATCAGACTACCCCCAGGTACTGAATTCAAGCCACAGCACACTGTAAAGACAGTGAAGCAGGTGGCGTAAAATGGAGATGTTTTTCGTACTATACGGTGTGGGCCTATGGGATCATGGTTTAGATTGAATACATCAAAATACTTGAAGAGATTATGATGCCATATGCCGAAGAGGAAGACATGCGATTAAGTACGTTTAGTTTGAGTTTGAACAGAAACATGTCGACACTGCTATGTTTTTGAACAGATTAATATTCATTTTCTTTGCTTCCTCTAAAAGAATAATGCAAACTTGATAAAATTTGTGAATGGCTTGATTTGGAGTTGAGTTTGGAATTGAATGTGTAATGTTTCCATTATATTTTCTATTATATTTAAAACATGGAAATAAAAGCTATTAAAATATTTCACTTTATTCACGCACTATTTGAACACACCTGGAGATTAGCGCTAAAAGAGCTCTAACACCTGCAGACAATGTATGTACTTAATGAGTACTTAATGTCCTCACAGGTGGCGCAATGGTAGTGCTTCTGCTTTGCAATAAGGTGACTGTGGAAGATTGTGGGTTCGCTTCCCGGTTCCTCCCTGTGTGGATAGCGCTTTGAGTACTAAGAAAAGCGCTATATAAATGTAATGAATTATTATTATTATGAGTTAACTAATCAAGTTCGCTATGTCATCAATCGCATCATTTAAAGTCGGAAAGTGAATCGCCCCTTAATGCCAGCAAAAACAACGTCAGCTGTCCAGAGAATTGTGCGACTCAACAGGAGACGCATGAGACAGCAACGTCCAGAAGTCGCAGATTTAAATCCACTGCTGCTGGCAAACTTGATCCCCTTCGGACCATTTCAGTAATCAACAATTAATAGACAAATACAGGCTACTTAGAATTAACAACCCTCCTTGGTCTGGCGTAGAACAAATTGAAAAGAGGAGCCCACCAAAATTTTGCCATCAGTCCCTCTGTGCAGTTTCCAACAGCTCTCCGTTTTTACGCCACCGGATTCCTCCAGACAGTCGGTGATGCACATGACCTCACCATGGCTGCTGTGTTCATATCTGTAAGTACATTAACCCGATTACTATTGCGCCATGCATGCAACAACACTGAGTTGCGTGTTCAAATCCATCTGGCACTGTGTGACCATGATTAAGTCACTCCATCTGCCTGTGCCCCAACTAGAAAAACAAAATAAGTGTAACCAAACCAATTGCATCTCAAACGTCGTAAGTCGCTTTGGAAAAAGATGTAGGTCAAGTAAGTAAATAATAATATAATACCTTTCATGGCACTAAAATTGATTATAATGCATTTGCATTCATATATCTGCATACTGTATGTGGAGTGGATGGAGCAATCATCTATATTCATATATTCCCAGACTCATGAATATCATCCTACACCTGTCGAAAAGTGTCCTCTGCCCTAAATGCCCAAGTGATATGCAACTTCAGATACTCTTTACGGATATTGTGTCCAAGCGACTTGGGAATACACCTGATACTCATATCTGCTCCATCCCTAGAGTGAGTCAAACGGCAAGTGATGGTGTGTTTGCTGGAGGCTTGGGAAACAGTGGTCATCCTTTTCGTGAATACCTGCTAACTCCATTGTCGAATCTCCATACCGTGGCTGAGGAAACCAAAGCATGCACTATTGCAGATCGAGTTCTGGGCATGTGCAGGAAGACGCGATTCCGGTGCTTGCACAAGTCCTCGGCGTTTTTCCACGAGCCTTGGAAAACAACGCTTCCTAATTTGTTTCCTGACTCTTACGTAAGGTTGTTTTAGCTCCTCTTTTGTGCAGTGTTGCGCTTTTCTTAGCATTGTCTTTGGTCTTCTTGCAAGAAACGAAGTCACATTTGCGTCTATTTAAAAATTATCGACTAATACTTTAAAAACACTTTATCTATTAGTCAAAATTGTAATTTATTTTGTGCTTTTTGCTTGTCAATTGTTTTTTTTTATTATTTTTTACATTTGCACATGTCTGGTGTAACAAAATAATATTTACAATAGAAATACGAGGGATCGATATTCCTGTTATCGGCAGTCTACTTTTGTGACGGAGAATCTACGAGCGCAACAAAGTACTTTTCGTAAAATGTCGAATAACGAAGGCACTCGCCAAACCAACTCGTTCTTTAAGTACACTCTTAAAAATGCTGTTTTTAATGGCACTACATGTTTTTTTATTTGTGTGGTTCCTTGTACATACATTGCTTAAGCCAGCACCATTTCATTCTGAGACTGTTTTTGGCATATAAAGATGTTTTTTGTGCTTTACAAAACTTCATAGTATGTAAAAAATCTTTAGGGTACAAGAAAACTTGAGTTACTGGACGTACGCAGTGAGAGTCCTTTTTAAACTCCTGACCCATTGGCATTTCATAAATCTGTTACTGTCTTAATGATTATTTATGGAACCTCTTGCAGATATAAATGAATAAAGGTTCCCTCTAGAATCTTCAGGTGGGTTTTTTGGGAACCAAAAGTGGTCCCCCTATGGCATCGCGCTAAAGAACCGTTCTTGCCCCTTTATTTTTAAGAGTGTACGTCGTTTGTTATCTCGTTCGTTATTCATTAAGCTCGAGCGTTTTCGGGAAAGCACCCCAGAAAAGTTGAACAATCTCATAACAGTGACTTTTTCCATATTTGATGTGTTACCCTGCCGAAAAAAAAGTGTACATTCAAAATTAAAGCTGAGTGATATGACAAAAATAACAAAACAAAAAAAAAAACCTTTAAGACTTCGACACCTGAGTCTTATTCCATCCTTAATTTGGCATTAGAGAAAAAAAGGCATGGACGGACTATAGCGGTGCTGTCAAACAGTTATCCAGTTTTCGAGAGTATTGTAGGGCTCTGTCCTGATGATGAAGCGACCTTTTAATAAACCAAAAAGACTCGTTTGTTTACAGTATTTAGCTTTTTTTTCTTTTTTTTTCGTTCAGGGCACGTCTCCAGCGAAGGATAGCGGGTGATTCATAGGCATCAACAAATACTGATAATGATAAGGAATGTCCGCTTTCTCCCAGACGCCATGCACCATGAAAGTCACTTTCTCCCAGACACTAGTACTGTAGTCAGGGGCATATTAATTTAGGGAGCGTGGGGGAGGCAGACATAAAGTACATAAATCATAATTCCGTCTGTGATCAATCTTTTGGAGCTGTAAATTTAAAGAGGGGCTCAAAACCGAAATCCACCCTTGGCTATATACTCCTAAATAGTTTCAACTCTCTGATAATTTCCACATTTTCGAAAGGATGTTATTCTACACTGACAGTTTTGAGGTTCGATTAAGGGGTTTGATTCCCATACGTGTGTTGTCAACAACAGCAATCATATTTGGACACTCGCAAATGGCATTTAGACCTTCTTTAGACAGGCAATGCACGTTATAAACTGCAGTGAAATTGACTGTTTAAGTCCTGCACACTAACTGAGCAGCGAATCGAAAAGTATTCGTTTAACGCGCGTATCTCGGAATATTCCGAAAAGCAAGGAATCTTTTTGTGTTATCAGTGGTTTTCTGGTCAGGTGAAGTTTCGACTCGTTTGCCTTTTAACGGAAGGTTACAGTGTAATGTTCTACTTGTTTAAACAATATGTTTTACTCCTCACTTAACTCGTTCGATATATGTTTTAGATACTTTTTCATTCGTTTCTGCGTCGTGTCTTTGACTTTGAGGAATATTTCGGAGATTTAAGTTTATAAACGGATCTTTTCCCGTCCTTCAATACGTTAAGAACCACAGATTCATCCGTGGAGTTGACTTTCACGCACGGTCGAGTGCATCACTTTGTTCGAGGAAGACACGGAGAGCCTCGCAAGTTCATCTCACACGTGAAAGGAGTTCGATAAACTGGACCAGTCTTGATTACCTGGTTAAATTCTTCACATTAATTTGTATAATGATGTAAAGAGCGCGTGCAATTTATGCCGGCTGCACCATACTGTTAGAATTTCAACCAAACTGCATGTGTGCAAACCTTTCCCTCTGTTGTGTGGAACATAAAGCGGTGTTTTATGAATATTCTGAATATCTTTAAAGCGGTGTTTTATGAATATTTTGAATATCTTCCTTTTACAAATGCTCATTGTTTTATACGGAAGCGTATTAGGGCCACGAAAAAAAAAATACGGGCACGTTTTATGATCGATTGGCTGTTTAAATTTCATGTTTCATGGCATTTATTATTTTTGTTTACTTCTGCATGTATTGGTTGTTGAGAGAACAACACTTACTGGTTACATATAGCAAATTAAATTTCAATTTGAATGTAAACATTTCCAAAGTTAAAACATAAAGCACGACGTATGCGTGTGCAACATTTCATCAATTATGTCTTTATTATTTTAGTTTCTAAATCAAGACTCTTTATTTCGATGCTCAAATAATAAACTAAGGAATGTGAATGTACATGGATTGAAGTCTTTCTCAGTAAACAAGACTTATTTTCCATTTAGGGGTTTAAATCTATATCCAAATATTTAAACGTATACTTTTGCTTTTGACAATTAAAGCATGCATGTGCGCATTCCCCTCATTCTGCAATATAAGCAAATATCTGTTTTATTAATGTGCAGTTTAAATACACATTTTTTACTTCGATTTTATGTATCCGTTCATTTATGCATCTGATTAATTATACAGTTGTATTTAATAAAATATTTAAATTGCAAAGTACAAAGCAGTGCCAATAAGCCTAACGTAAAAACATTTGGAATTTATGGGAAGCATAAAAACTGAGAGCACAAGAGACAACATGCGGACTTAGAGGCTGGTAATCGGACCTGAACCCTTGAAAATCCTTATTATTTCATGGCACTTTACTGGGTTATGTAGTTCCCGGAGACCCATTTCCTGACATATGCAATTCCATTCTGTAAAATATTCTTTGCATTTTAAATTTATTTTTTGGGATTTGAAAATATTTAAATATGTTGAGAAGCCAGAAGTGACTAATGTGCTGGATACAACAGGTTAAGAACACCTGAACTTAGTCTGTGTTATTGTATGCAGCAAGAGACCCTTTAAAATCAGGAACTTCGCAAATATGTGATCTTCTAAGGCTATTTATGAAATATTTTAAGGACTTTAACAAAAGCGATCTTTATGGAACTTTGGTACGGATATTTCTTTTGAGAACCAAAAAATTGTTCCATATGGCATTGCTTTGAAGATCCACTTTGACACCTTCATTGTTAAGAGTGTGGGATTCACACTATAAGACGCAGCATTGTGATTAAGTGTAGTCATTTTGATGTCACTGTAAACATTCTAACAGAGGCGGATTACAAACTGAAAAAGATTTTAGTCTAAAAATGCTATTTTATATTTACTTTCGGCCACGGGGCATGTCAAATACAAAAATATGTCTCAAGCATGAGATGCTAGACTTTTCACTCAAACCAGAACCTTGCTATTTTATATTAACTCTTTTAGGCTTTTAATTTCAATTACAAGATATCAACAGAACGTGAGGAGAATATACTTGATAGTTAAATTTTCAGGTGCTCAGCTGACGACTCCAAACAGCATTTATCCTATATGTAGATGTCTCTTCATGCAGACTGTAACATCAAATTTCTTTTGATAAAAAATAATTCATCGCTTCTACGAATTCGTTTTCCCAACTAAAGGGTCGCAAGAAGAGAAAACAATTTCACCCGCATGCAGCGTCATATTTAACACGAGCTCCTTCAAGGAGCAACAAGGAATTAGAAAAAGAAAAAACAATCTGCCCAGAAACTTTGTTCTGAGGATCTGACAGCACAGCAGAAGAATTCTCTGGCAATCAGGTGTCGATGAAAGAGTATATACTTCACCTACTGCATTTTAATATATTTAAGATGCACTCCTTGAAATGAAGTTTTACAAAAGAAAGAAAACCGGTTTCAAGTTTACTTTTCTTTTTACAGAAAGTGTGTTGGTTAATTTAAATCCCTCGGGGGCTGCTGTCTTCTGCCAACGCAGCAAGTTTAGCGTGTCCAATTCGTAGAGTTAATGTTTTAAGTAGCACTTACTGAGTTAATTTTGTACACAGATCAGGCCTCTTCGTAAGATGTTTTAAACGCGAATGCTGCCATTCCAAAACGGATCATTGCACGATTCCTAATGTTCAGGACCTTCCAGGAGATGGAAGCCGTGTTACCTGGCCGCATAAATGACAGAACGATCTCGGCGTCAAAACAAAATAGTGGCAACCAACAGAAAAAGAAGGAAGGCAAACGCATGAAAAGAAATTGTTGAATTTGTGACGTCAGTGGGACAAATGCAAGGAACTAACCCTCGACAAGTGTGTTGACATTCAAGTTTTGTTTACCTGTCATTTTAACCATTCGTTTAAAGCGCCCATTACAGGGGAACTACGCTTCAGACACAGACATAGACACCATCACGATACTTAAATATTTATGTATATATATATATATATATATATATATATATATATATATATATATATATATATATATATATATATATATATATTTATTGGTAATGAGGTGTTTGATATTTTCAAAGACCAATATGACTTTTTTTCTAATTTCAATATAATTAATTGTAAGTTAGCATATTCGTTAAGATAACTGATAACATTTCCATTTAAAGTGAGTAAATTAAAGACTAAACAGATTTTGTATCACTCCTCATAACGCAAGTTGTGAGGAATGTGTAAAATATTTCTCATATTTTTCCCCCCACAGTCGTCCATAATCTTTATGGGTAGAGTTTTCGCGACAGTGAAAGGCTCATGTTAGGTTTCCAAAGAAGTAAAGGAGGGAGCTGAACGAAATGGAGAAACCTAAGAGAAGAAATACACGACACTCACTATCTTGTTAATTTATTAAAATACATATACTATCGTCCAAAAGAAATGAATAGCACACACAAAAATGTATGGTGAAAGCAAACTGAAATTGCCCTGTACTGCAACATACGGAAATCAGTCATTGAATAAAAGACAAAATAGACAAGTGAAAACAATGATGGCGTTTCTATAAACAAAATATAAAGCGATCATAAATATTTTGGGCTCATATGACGCCACCTGACTGATTAAGTTAGCTCAGGCGAGATTTAATCGGACATCTGACCCTCCCAGAGACTGGTCCCGTCTTTGTCATGTCTGTCATTCAGTTCTCGTCCTGTGACAGCTTTTAAGCAGTCAGTCGTATATCTCAAAGGATTTGAAGAATATATGACGATATACTCTTACCAACATTAAACTACTAGACTAATAAAAACGTATTAGAAACTTGATGAAAACCTGTGTACAGCGTTATGTTTTCTCACAGTTACGCGATTGCTAAATATGCCTCCTTTTCCAAAGTGGTTAAAGTTAAACCGACTTATTGTGCCTCGACTAAGTTGCAAGTCTTAATTATAAATACTATAGAAGCATAATCAAATGTTCTGTAGAATATGCACATTTATTCAATAAAAGCATACATTCGTCAAACAACAGACTACTCGGAGCTCGCCAAAGCTCCATGATAGGACTCCTCCATTATTGGCTACACACGTCGTAAACAGAATTTCACACCAAAGACTTTATGATTCTAATCGAATCAGTTACAAAATGTAGAACTATAGTCAAGCCATAACTGAGCACTACCGTATTTTATTTGAATAGTTACTGGAGTGACTTAACTGTAACTTGCATAATGGGCGTGCATTTACAAAACCAATGTGTCTTCAAGAATTTGCTATCTCTGTCTCCCCCTAAATTCATTCATCGTCTGACGTTTCATACTAATGTTAATTCCTTCGCAAGTATATCCATTCTCCGAGGTGGAGTTTCGGAAGACTAGAATTAGAAGATGAATTACTATTAATAATGACCCACCTTTTAACAAACCACCTGATATCGTCAGTTTGTACTAACTGGAGACGTATGAAGAAATCAGTGATAGAAGTAATCAGAATAACCATACATATCACAAATGTGCACTGTTAAAAATAAATGGTCCAGAGTAGGTCTTCATAGCGTTACCTATGGGGAACCATCACAAAAGAACCATCTATGAGAAAGTTCCAGAAAGATCCTTTAATTATTTAGCTTCCTAACAGGTTCCATAAATAACCATGAATCAATGATAACGGATTTGAGAAATAGCAGTGGCTTCATAATTTTTAAAGGACTCTCGCTGCATATTAAGATGAAGTTCAGGTCATGATTTGTTAGTCTCCTGATAGATTTCTGCTTGTCCACATAGCTGTCATCTTTTCAAAGCTGAAATTGCTAACATCATGCAAAAAAGCCTTCGCCGAATAAAATGGTTCTTTGTCAAACAACTGATCACGACCAACTAACCACACAACCCAGTAAAGGGCATTTTAGAACCGTTACTTTTAAGAGTGTGGCAGAAACTGCACTCTCAGTGGTATAAATGTTCGCAAGCATAAATTTGGTATCTAAGCACAACTTCTTTGGAAAATATTGACAGTTTTGAGTTAAATAAACTCATTTGTTTTGAGAACCTGAATTTCTATAGGTTTTACTGTTTAGTGTTAACATTTAGACTCATAATACTGCTTGCGTATTAATTTTTTACATACGAATGAGATTAATTAACACAACGGCTATTTAAAAATGCAGGTATGGACTATTTACAATCAAACAAGGCTTCTGCTGTTGATTTTTGCTTTAAATAAGTTACTAATATTTGCACCTTGTAAATTGAAATGGAGTGTATAATGATTAAAATAAATGATGAAATAAATAGATATGAAATGAGAGAATGCCTAGATGTATTTGTAAATCATACATCCAGACTAACATACATTAGTTAAAATTCAAAAATTAAGCCATTTTTTCATAGACCTCGTTTTAAATACGAGTTTTATTTTGCCTATCTTGGGTTTTTTTGCTGAAGTGCGTGTTTCCAAGTGATTAATAAACACCAGTTAATTAAATTAGTCTATACGATTAGCGCTGGGTTTAAAGTGCTCATAGCAAAATTAAACATTATTAAAATATCCCCAAGGTTTATCAAGTATCTTTCTGGATTATTCCCATAAACTCAATTAACTACGAGATTTGCATCTCAATCACACATAAAGTATGCAGAATTTTCTGTCTGATATTTGAAACTTACATTTTAACTGGTAATATGCAACATTTTTACTCACTTTATTTTTATTATACATTTTATTTATTATAATTATTTTATTATTTATTATTATTATTATAAAAGCTATGATATCTTAACCTTTAAAAGATGGACCAAAAGTGTACAGAAACTCAATACGCCTCCGCAATTATTGCTTACAAAAATAGAAATGCTTTTCTTCTTCGCCCTTAAAAACCACGTCGAAACCTAGAAAACATCTACCTCACAGAAGTGCACTGATGAAGAAGAAGAACTACTGATTTGGGATTGTTAGTTTATGTATTTTTGAAATAATAATTGATTTTTAAAAAGAACATTGTGAAAGTTAGTAATTGGTCTTGAATCTAGCCATCTCAAATCTCAGGTGTATTTCAGAAAAATTCAATCTTAGGACTTGATGCGTTTAACGTTACAATTCAACTCGTTATCGACATTTGTCTTTGACTTTAAAATTTCAGAATTTTTTAAAGTTTAAGCTACTTATTAAAATAGAACATTTTATAGTCTATATGTTCCGATCAACCCGATCAGCTAGTCAGTTAGTCGGCTAGCCATCCATTAATTTCCTGAAAACATTTTTCTCATTGCAAGGTCGAGAAGCTGGTGGTTATCTGCAGAATCAATGATTTCATCATTAAGACGGCCAGTCTCCACATTGATTTCACACTATGGTTCGTATCCCCGCGACGAACTATAACTTCGCCCCACCCTTCCTTCCATGGCCACAATATTCCAAAAACCCTTTCAGCCACAATCTTTGAAAAGGTAATATGTCACCCAAGAGTGAATTGTCTGTTTGATGTTTAAGATTCCAATCTAAATTTCCTGAATCTTGGGTTAAGAGACCCATCACTACAGATAATATCACCCTAGGTACTTCAAGTTTCACGTTAACTCGTGGGTAGTACTTTTAACCGTATTTTGAGATACTGTCCTTAATAAAATGTAAAGGGCATTTTACCATTAATTTCCAAGTTAAATTACTCTAACTTAGACGAGGAAGCTTAATTTGTCAAAATAATGCACAGCTGTGGGTATTAATTTGGCTGCAATGAATTTTGCATTATTATTGAGCGCACTGGATTGTTGCGTAACTTTCACAATTGTCGTATTCAAGTACAGTAAATAATTTTCATATCATGCAAATGTTATATAAGTACAAAGTTAACATTAACAAAAATATTGATGTATGTTTATTTATCTTCTTTTGCATACAATTTATGTGGCACACAGAATACTTTAGGAATATACTCTAACTCTGCAAAGCAGCAGGAATTTTATTCGTAAAAACTACGTTGGTTATTCCTAAATATTACGTTGAGGAAAATATGAATATAAGCGTTAACGTGCACAATATGCGCTCGATAAACATGAAGGACAGCTGGAAATAGCATACTGCGTTTGTAGTATGCTGTATGAAAAACCTGCCCACGTGCCTTACACTGTTAATATAGACCTTTTAGGTTCTTTTCTAAACAACATTTATTAAATTTTTTAAACAAGTTGAAGAATGCTTCCATTTAGAAAATGTAAATATGACTTGATTTGATGCTACAACGACATACAACTAAAGTCTCTTGCCATCCACGACAAAAGAAGCAATACATTTACTGCTTCCTCACTTTGTTCTTTCTCAGGGGGTTAGCATAAACCTGTAAGGTGCTGCAAAAATAACTCGGACAAGAGCGCCCCTGTCCTTGCAAAAGAAACTCCAATCCTTGTTGAAATTACTAAGTAGCAAACCCGAGTGATAATCCAAGTCAAGTTACCTCCAAAAGTATACGCCAAACAGTATTCATAATAATGGAATAATACAATTTTGCTTTAAGGTCGAAAGGTCTGATGTTTTCACTAATGAATCAATTCTTCTAATAGATGCAGATTTTGATGGGGTTTACAGAGTGCATCTTTCGTAGAGAGGGATTAGGCTGTTAGATGTGCCAAACTGATCCCTCAAGCTCCACGGAAGAATCAATAGAATTCCTATTGCTTCTTCAAAGTATTTTTAATCATCCTATTGTGAAAGCCTCACGAGGCGCGTTTGGGAACTAAATATCTAAATATCCAGAATATCCCCACTATAGTATACTAGAATGTGCGCATTTCTTTAAGACGTTCAATAATTGATTCCTAAAACCATCACCCAATCAAAGTTTGACAAATGAAGTTTCGCGGCTGTTTTTTTCACAAAGGAAACTTTTTATGTGAAAAAAGCGGGCACACTTTGAAACTTTGTGTTTGTAGACGACTTAAATATCTAATTTTAGATCTTCTTGGAATTTATTGGGTGAGTACTAAGGAAAAAAGAAACCTTCAGATTGTAAAATACATAGTTTAAATGTTCAAAAATGGAAGTTGATTTAATGTCAAGTTGAATGCAACAGATTATATTGATGATTTATAAAATTGATTTAAAAAAGATTGATTGATAAAATCTCCTTCACTTCTGTAAAATGCTACCAATCATTTTACATTTTACATGCGTAATATCGTTCTTCCGTTTCTTTCTTTATTTAAAAGAACTATGTTTTGAAAACAAAATTGAACTTTCACTGTAAAAGCATTTCTTTTATCGCAATTTACAAATTTTCCTTGTGTTAAATTTTGACATTTATTTGATCACGTTTAATTCAAAGACGCACTTTCTTACACCTACAATGTGCCACAAATTGCCACTTCCGTGAACTAAATTAAGAGATTTAATATGAATGAACGGATGGATGGGCTGTATTTAGTGCTTAATAGGTATTATTTTTTTTCCAAACGAGTAACTATTTGTATTTAATGATAGCAATCTTTCAAATTAACCCCACGTACACGATATTAATAAGTGATGTCCTATGTAATTAATTTGAAAAGAATTACAAACTTTTAACCAGAAATCTCTATAATACTTCAGAGAAATGAATATCTGTGCAAACGTTGAATACTTTGCACCATTAAGCTAAAATACTATGACAGTTATAATGATGTAATTTCTCATATAAACATTTTAATATCAAATGAACTTTGTATTTGTTTTTGTAACTTGTTATACAAATATCTTCTTATTGCAGAAGGTTCTTCCTTAGTCTGTTTTTTTCACAAAAAATAAAATAAAATTAATGTAAAATATTATACATCTCGTAAAGCAGCCGTTAATTAGTCGACATCCACATATGACACATAGCTGCCGGGTTATAAATAATGTGTTCTTTATTTAACATACGCATTAGCATAGACTTGCTTCAAAATGTCTTAAAGTTCAAACTGATTATAGCGAATAAGTAATACAAATACTTTTGTAGTCATTAAACTTACTCGGATTCCAGCGTGGAATAAAGTAGGCCCGTCTGTCACCCACTATTATTAAAAAAAGAAAAAGGAAAAAGAACAGCAGTCTGGAGTCGTGGATTTAAAACTCTTTACTACTCGTTGAATAAGTAAAAAAGAATGCAGGAAGCTTTACTGCAAATACACTGAAGGCATTTCCTGGGTATAATTGTGTTAAGTAACTACGTAAGCGTGAGTAACCCAGTAAAAGGTGGTCAAATATTTCACTTAAAGGGATTTCTGTATTTCGCTGACCACAGAGACCACACTGTAACACGCTGCTTTTTCTTCTACTTTTTAATTTTAATTTTTATATTTTATAACATTTTCTACAGGGCTTTATTTAGTGCAGAATAACTGCATTTTGTTATTTGCCGTCGATATTTTTATAAAAAAAATCGAATTGGCATTGCACCGCTTTTCAAGGAAAAGGTAAAAAGCGATACGGAATTATTCTGTCTAGGCAGGCTATTTACGTTTATGATTAACTTATTTATTCATGAAAATTATCAGATGCAGGGGTAGCATACATCTTTTTTAAAAAAATAATAATTTTAAAGTTTAGAGGAATACACAATATTTTAGCTATGGCATCCAAAAAAATATATTTTATTGTCTTTGCCCCAAGATAAAATTTGGTGGAATGAACTTGACTAGACTTTCCTTTGTCTGGGAGATCGCGTACACTTAAAACACCTCCACTGGCGGCTAGACTTTCAACTTGGCCTTGACCTTGAAGCCAATGTCTAACCCTTGTGTGAAGAAGTCCTTTGAGGGTGGTGTGAGAAAAGTGGGGGGAAGTGTTCTGGGATTGCCATGTGTCTACGAAGGACTCTGAAATCGTAAAAACAAAGAAGTTTACAAGTAAGAATTGTGTACGCTGAAAAGAAGCAAGCTGTGTCTGGGGTCATTTCCATACATGTCTAGCTTTAGAGTATGATTCCTTAATGGACACGCAACCTGAGGGAGAATTTCTGCCAATTTGTATTGGTTTGATAATATTCACTTGGAAAGAAAGAAAGAAAGAAAGAAAGAAAGAAAGAAAGAAAGAAAGAAAGAAAGAAAGAAAGAAAGAAACCATTACTGCAAAGCGGAGAAGGAGTAGCGTAACACTAGTGCTAAAAAGAAAGCAAACCTCTGGCCCTTTCCCTTGTTTATATGCATGTTCAATTGTTTTTCATTCTTTAAGCACTTTCAAAACAGCTTTATTATCACTAACCGGCTTGCTACAGAATATTGCCTTTGAGTCTATCTTTGAGTGAAATCGACGTTATACATTTCAATGTAAATAGCTTCTGCAATAATGGAAATGTTTGCTGAATATACATTGATTACTTTCGCACAATGCATTTAATTTTGTCGTTAACAGATTTTTCACCACGGAAAAAAGCTGACTGTGTTAGTGTTTTTAAGGTTTGGACTTCAAACCCTGGGATCGTGTAGGCTTCAAATGCTGCTCCTCACACTGAGGAACACTCTTAAATATACCAGAATGGTTCTTCAGAGCCATACCATTTTTGGTTCCCGAAAAACCCATCCACTTAAAGTTTCCAGAAATAACCTTCATTTATTTAGATCCGTAATAGGCTCCTTACAGTAAATAAACACGAATAGTTAGTAACAGATTTGTAAAATACCAATGGGTCATGATTTTAAAAGGACGCTTGCTGCATACAAGAACCTGTAAATCCAGGTTTTCTTAGTCTGTCATGTTCTGATAGGCTGTCTACCATATTTTAAAGATTTCAGTTTGTTAGGACGTTTTTCAACGCACAAAGAACCAACTTCATATGAAAAGAAATCTTCCCAGAATTAAATAAATCAATGGTTCTACGAGGAACCACACACACCGCTAAAGAACCTTATACTTCCATTAAAGAACCAGGGCTTTTAAGAAGTGAAGTCTCTTCCCCAGTCTATTTTCTAACTAGAAAAACTAAAGAAATGTAACCAATTCTATCTCAAATCTTGGATAAAGGCGCCAGTCCAATAAGTACATGCGAATTATCCGAATTTTTAAACTACTGCGTGCGTTTTTTGCCTGTAGATGTACGCTAATTCTATCACTAAGCTTTCCTCAGGTTTATGTTCATTCATATACAGGTACTGAATGTTTGCACGTTAGTAATTCGCAATGTATAAATTAAGGATTGCACTTTGGCCATTAAATGGGTATCCTAAAATCATAAATCTACTTTTTTAACTTTATCCTGTAGAAGAAAATGAGATTATTGATACTCGATTGTATTTTTATGTTTTGAATTTCAAAATAGTCTTTTGTTCAAATACGTTAATTCAGAATTACATGGAAACTAATCACAAGTTTTCTTGACTTGATGCGAAATACTGACAGGAAAATATAAATACTCCTGACTTCCAATTGACTCTAGATAATAAATGAAAAAATTCTGTTTTTCACCAAGAGACTACCTTCTGTTTTGCATGTCACGTGGAGCGAGCCGTAGCCAATTAGAAACACTCGCACTGCACTCGACTTTATTACGTCAATGCAGTAAGCGGAATGAAATTCACTATCCTGTTCAGAAATCCTGTCTTTTATAAGAGAATCCTTTTCCCGCATGGTGAACGTGATATGACCACATCCCTTGTGCTCAAACCTCGTTGGGTGGATACCGTGATGTTCGTATACGACAACAACTTGGATGAAATCAACAAAAGCATGGAAGGGTTCGTGGGTGCCGGTAATTTCTCAACCAACCAGTGTCGGAATCTGATGGGCCACTCTGGTTTAGGGGGTCATGCTTCTCCTTTGATACATGGCTCTGCTTATCCAGCGGTTGATATGTCAGTGTCAGGATCAGGGGAAACAGGTAAACAATGTCCTCCATGCACAGCTATGCCACAAGGCTCATCTCAAGCAACTTTACCATACGGATATTTCGGCAGCAGCTATTATTCTTGCCGCATGGGGCGTGGATCGCTCAAGACCTGCACCCAGTCTTCTCCCCTGTCAAGCTATCCACCAGAGAAATATATGGATAACGCGATTCCTCCAGAAGAGTACCCCAGCAGGGCAAAGGAACTTGCATTTTATCACAGTTATGCCAATCCATATCAGCCTATGGCAAGTTATTTAGATGTTTCTGTAGTCCAGACAATCGGAGGAGGTGGTGATGGACGACATGAGACTTTGCTCCCTATGGACAGCTACCAACCGTGGGCTTTAACAAATGGATGGAACAGTCAGATGTACTGCTCGAAAGAACAGAGTCAGACTGGACACATATGGAAATCCGCAATGGCAGGTAAAAAAAGCTAAAACAAAATAAACACAATTATAGGAAAAGTATAAACTTACGTCCATATTCATAAAGCCGTATACACGCATTTACGTTCTTCATGCATCTGCATTATATAGCATGACATATAAATAATAGCCAGAATCATTTTCATTTCACAGCACGTGTACAATTATTGAGCAACACAAAGACATGTAAATTTATGTTTGTTTTGACATTAAATGCCAGCTTTTATCTACGATGAAACAAGCTAACAAATAATACAAAAAAGTTAGGACTACAGCTATGCTTTTATTATTAATTCCAGACGTGGTGGTTCATCAGCAGGATGGGAGTTCATTTCGACGTGGTAGGAAGAAAAGAGTCCCATACACGAAAGTCCAGCTTAAGGAACTGGAAAAAGAATATGCGACCAACAAATTCATCACGAAAGATAAGAGGCGAAAGATCTCAGCTGTTACCAATCTTACGGAGAGGCAAATAACTATTTGGTTTCAAAACAGGAGGGTTAAAGAAAAGAAGTTTGTGTCCAAAGTCAAGAACAGTTGTGTTTAATTATGGACACAGCTGACAAAAATTGAAAGAGATTTTCCATTTAATTTTCTTTGAATTAAATTGTTACTCTGAAGGCAGCACTTATTTTTGTTTCCTTTCTCCTTTTTGCTTTTGTTTTATTGATTTCATTTTTTTTTAAGAAAAAGGGGCAAAAATAAAAGATTTTATGAACTATTCATTCCAGTGGGGATTTAAAAATAATGTAAATATGATTGACACTACACATACGTTATCCTACCAATCTACTCTGTATTACTAGAAATGAAAAAAATAATGATGTAGCGTCATTTTAAAATGCTATTTTTTTTTTCTTAAAAATGGTATATGCTTGTAAAGAATATTAAAAAATATTGTTACATATTAATAAAGGTCATGTATCAATCTTCGGTTTTGAAGAGGTTGTTCGAATGCAGTTGTTTTGTGCACTTGAATTAAATACTTCACAAGAATCAATTTGACCATTTTTATTGATACAAAATTTCTCATGTCATGTTTTGATACGATTTTTTATATATACAACAAATAGGTTTCTTAGTTAGCTTCAGGTTCGTTAGTTAATCGTGGACACAAAATTAGTCTAAGTAAGTGCTTTATGGGACAAATCAAAAAATAAATAAAAAATGTATTTATTAAATGTAAAAATGTGGCAGTAAAAAACTGAGATTTATGTGTTTCAAATATTTATTTTCTTACTTTTTCTGAAGTTTATTTTGCTTTATATATATATATATATATATAGCTTTATACTTTTGGGGAAATTAAAAAAAAATTGAATGTTGATAAAGTATATCAAAAATAAAATTATCAGTCCGTGGTCTAAATACTTTTAAAGATATATATATTAAATATATTAAATATTATATATTATTTTAAAGATATATATATATATATATATATATATATATATATATATATATATATATATATTGGCATCGTATTAACAGTCTTGCTATTTTAATGTGTACTTTGTACAGTCTTGTTAATAAGTACACAAATACTGCACAATCGATGTAGACAGATAATTATTACAATCTAAAATTTTAAAGGAAAGTGATTTTGAAATAACAATAAAAATATAGGTAAAACAAGAATACACTTTTTCCCTTTCAGTGAGTTTTACTAGGCATGATTCCTGTTCTCGGCGGGGAGTGTGGAATTCTTGATGCATGAAAAAAGAGAACTGCAGACAGCAGCACTAAATCAGTGTTTAACCTTGACCTTGAACGTCACGTGAGAGCGTGATAAGTAATAACCTTGATCTTGATGAACAATCAGACGTGATTCAGCAAGCAAAATTGACCCGTTCGGGAATTCTAAAGTCATTTTTATCGTAAGAATGGCGCCATCTTCTGGTGAATTTATATAATGTTTAATAAAAATGGTGCTGATATTATAAGCCTTTATACAACGGACTGATCATTTTATTTTTGATATACTTTACCAACATTCAATTCTTTTTTTTTCCCCAAAAGTATGTACAGTATATGTATATATATATAATTGTACTGCAGCTGAGCTCAGACATTTTTCCAAAATGTTTTAATAATAAATGTATTATAGTTCGTAATGCACCAGTTTTTAAGAAAAAAAATATATGAAATTAATTACTAGTCTGCAAGATTTACAAGTTTGTCTACAAAAGTATAAAACTATTTAGATATATTTGTAAAATGAAACAAAATTAATAATTTATATTATTTCAATGCACCAATCAATAAGCTGAGATACTTTTTCCCAAAATGTTTTAATAATACACTAAATTTTAAAAAATCTGTTGTTACTTGGCATATACCATTTGCATGAAATTAATTAACTGGTCTAAAAGAGTCATTTCAAACTTTGTTACGATTTGTGTACGCATTTTCTTTCTTTCTTTCTTTCTTTCTTTCTTTCTTTCTTTCTTTCTTTCTTTCTTTTCGTTTTATAAGTTACTCTTAATTTTGAGCATTTTAAGCATAAACGTACAACATATTCCACTGCTGATTTAATCATTTTAATTTTTTAATCTTTCCTGCTCCACTGACAGACTGAGGAGATCGTTCCTCCCCCACACTATGCGACTCTTCAATTCCACTCTGGGGGGTAAACGTTAACATTATACAAAGTTACTGTCTATTATACCTGCATTTTTATCACTCTTTAATTTAATATTGTTTTTTATCAATATGCTGCTGCTGGAGTACGTGAATTCCCTCTTGGGATTAATAAAGTATCTATCTATCTATCTATCTATCTATCTATCTATCTATCTATCTATCTATCTATCTATCTATCTATCTATCTATCTATCTATCTATCTATCTATCTATCTGATTTAGTTCCAGCTTTGTCCTGTGTATAAGATATTATGGTTATATTTGCTTTATAAGGTTAGTTTATCCGTCTGTTTGATTGAAAAAATTTTCAGAAGTCCACATAGGCTCTAAAATATTTATTTCTGATGTGTTTTATATCGAATATTTACGAGGATGATCATTTGAGACATGCTAACTGTAATATTTTTAATGTTTTGCAGCTGTAAATAAGTTTAAAAAGAGAAAGTTCATTAAGGTTAAATGTGATGTTTTTGACTGTTTCTTATCCTTCGTACAATTTAATCCGTGAATTTTATGTTTTCAGAAGTACTGCCCGAAGTCAAGAGTAAAGATTGCCTGGAGTGGAAAATGATGCGCATTAAGTGCATTTTTGTAAACTGAACGTGGATGACAATGTTAGAATATTTAGTGTGTATTATATACGGCATTGAGTCTGAGTTGGATACATTAAAAATCACGTGTAACCCTTTTGTAATTTACAAATTCTTTTTAAGACAAATATAATATTATTATAAACAATGCAAACATTTTGTGTTGAGTAGTCGCTGCATGACACGTAGGGCGAGAGAAGTTTAAGAAAACAAGAATTATCTATTTTAATTTGTCTTTAACAGGCGGTGATGCTTTGTATTTTGGTATCATTCTGTTTAAGAGTAAAGCTGCAGCTTTTCTTTTGTTTTACGTCGCTTCTTCTGCTTCTAATTATTATTATTATTATTATTGTTGTTGTCGTTGTTGTTGTGATATGGCTGGATTATGGTAGACAACGTTTTTCATTAGTGAGAAACATTCAATTAGCAAATCGAATATATTTACCAACATATACTTGTTTCCTTACGTTTCAGAACTTAATCATTTCGTTAAAAATATAAGCTGGTTCTTCTGAAATCTTTAGGAATTCTGAAATATAAAAATCTCCTGGAGTATTAAAAATGTTACATTCTAGAAAAACAATTGGAATAAACGTGAGCACGATGTTGAAGTTATTTTAGTCGCTGTGTATTATCCCTTTCATTTCAAAAAACGACTTATTTAATTTAACCGATTCTCGCCTTTGCCTTAGACGTTGAAATAGTGTAGAAATTATTTAGAAATTAAATTAATTTTAAAAATTGAACTGCAATTATTGTTTGCATTTTCAATTGTGTGATGCGGTATAACAAAATGTAAAAAGAAAAAAAGCAGAAAAACGCCATAAGGAAAATAAAGAAATAAATAATAATAAATAATAAAGCGTTCCCTGTTGCAAAGTCAAGGGCGAGATTTTTGTGTTTTAATTTTTCCTCTCCTATTTCCTTTACATTTTTTATTTTTAATGGAGTTCCTGTATGAAAAATGTCAAGAGTTAACGCTTTTCTGTGTGAATTAGTTTGTACGTGGCACTACAAACATCTTCTAAAATATACAAAACGATTGTACGGGTAATATAAATATATGAACAAAAAATAAATTGTTTCAAAAAGAGTCTAGTAATTCATAAATATTAACATAAGTAGTTATATTAACAGTCATTTTTATTATTAACTTGAACTTTTTTTGAAATGCACAAAAATGGGACAATAACAATGGGCCGCCTTCTCATGTCATCGAATTTTTATGAATGCCTTGAAACAGACAAAGGTTTTCAGAATTAATGCCTTTAAATAAAATCAGCTGGCATTATACAAAAATAAAACATTGCCTTATGAAAATGTTACGAAAAAAAATTCTGATTGCCGTTTTCTCAATTATTCTCTCTTTTCACAAATGACAACGAACGGCAAAAGGTTAGTTGATGACGTTACACTCTCTCATTACGTGTCCTAAAATTATATTTTCATATTTGAGAAAGCGACCACGTATGATAAACGCTTAGTAAACACGTCGCTTAACTGAATGCTGTCAGAGATCAATCGGCGTGTCACGAGGTGCTTGATAATAAAGCATCAACCATTAAAATAAATAGCTGTAAAACGTAGGCACATATGCACCGTATTTCGCCACACTGGTGACCAAGGCAATGATTAAACATTGAAGCAGGTGAGCACCGAGTGCAGCATTTTGTCGTTTTTCCAGCTGTATACTTTAATCGTACCATTTTGTCTTCAAATAAACTCGCCACTTTGAAGAGGAAAACATTATTAAAGAAGAAAATGTGAAGCTCTTATCACTGTACTTTTTATTTGATATTCATGTTACTCATTCAGAACAGAATGTACCTCACAAACTCACACCGAACCCCTTACTCGTCACACGATGCCACCTTCTCACGGTGTTGTCTACAAAGGGGGAAGACCGTCAGTTGGGTGACTTTGCAGTTGAACTTGAGACATCTTGTAAACAGTTACTAGTCTGGCGGCTGTCTGGAAAAACACTGGAGGGTAGACGGTTAGTTCCATTCCACACGAGGTAAAACTGAGGGCCGAAGCAATAAAGCCAAAGTAAGTTCGGCCACATTCAAGATACACACAGCACGGGACGTCCTAAACGTTTTCAAGCTGACTGCTTTTTTGTTGTTTCACGTAGCTGTAGTATTTTGTTTTAAATGCACACAGTAAATACAAGGTATATTAAAGAGCCACAATTTCTGGTACTGCAACGTATCAAAATTAGCGCAGTGCTGCATTTAATTAAAACAAAGTAATGCTTGCTAATAAAAGAAGTCTTTTACAATGCAATTTCAATGATCTGTGAGAATAATGATATATAAGGCGACCTTTAATGGAAAAGGTTTTTAATGCTGTGGTTGCATATTTCCACTTGCTTAATTCAGATGTCACTTTCACTCTTTTGTGGGTTGTTGAATGCCACAAATGCTTCATAATGCTCAGTTTATTGGACTGCTACACTGAGTTAGTCACGGTATGTTGAGAATTGACATCAGGAATCTAAAAATACACATAGTAAATGAATTAACATCTGCATTTGCCATACATAGTGTTTTACATTGGGCGTTTGAGTCTTTATTATTTTTTACTGTATGGCTTCATTTTAAGTTGGAATGCTCTGTGTGTGAGCGTGTGAAGTTCTGGAAGCAGTATAGACTAGAATGGCTGGGGAAGTTTGTTGTTTCACAATGTTCTTTTTTTAATTAAACTGTTTCATTTTAGGGCGGCACGGTGGCGCAGTGGGTAGCGCTGCTGCCTCGCAGTTGGGAGACTTGGGGACCCGGGTTCGCTTCCCGGGTCCTCCCTGCGTGGAGTTTGCATGTTGTCTGCGTGGGTTTCCTCCCACAGTCCAAAGACATGCAGGTTAGGTGGATTGGCGATTCTAAATTGGCCCTAGAGTGTGCTTGGTGTGTGGGTGTGTGTGTGTGTCCTGCGGTGGGTTGGCACCCTGCCCAGGATTGGTTCCCTGCCTTGTGCCCTGTGTTGGCTGGGATTGGCTCCAGCAGACCCCTGTGTTTGGATTCAGCGGGTTGGAAAATGGATGGATGTTTCATTTTATATCCTAGGGCTTCCTTCTGAATGCTTTCATTAATATATGTAAATCATTGTTGTTAAGAGAGTCTGTGTGATGCCATTTTAGTGACTGTCATTGTAACAGCATTAAGATTTTCTGTTCAAATGACTTTATTCTGTATTTTCTCCCATCTATTTTTACATCACCTTTTTAAATTCTTTTTCTTTCCTATTTTATTCTTCTGCTTTCTTAGGTTTTGTTCCTAAACACTAAATGATCTAAATTTCCACCATGTGTTTTTAATTTCGATTTTTGTCACCTCCTGCAGCTTATTAGCTGATTACGCAAGTCAGTGAATGCCTCAAGTCATGCACAGTTAAGCAGCAGAATTAGAAGCATTGGAAACATTTCGGACTGGGAATAGAGACTCAGACCTCCAGCAGAGTTTTGTGATGATGGACAACACCTTTACAAAGTGCAGACACAAGTTGGCTTTAAGAAGGGGCTTGGCAAAACACAAAAACTTACTTGGCTCCATCAAGCTGCTATATGCAGAAGCTGAAAGTGAGATGTCGGTTGACAAATTGGCTGCCATAACCAGTACAAACAGAGATGACACATTCAAATAACAGGCCAATTGAATGGACAGTGTAGTTTTGCTTTTGTTCAAACACTTAAAAAAAAGATCTGAAAGTGGTTGTTCAGGGTGTAGAGGAACCTTTATTGTTTTCCAAAAGAACTATCCATATGAAGGTTGAAGATGAAACTTTTATTTATTGATTTAGATCTGTAACAGGTTCCATACATACAATTAGGTCCATAAATATTTGGACAGAGACAACTTTTTTCTAATTTTAGTTCTGTACATTGCCACAATGAATTTTAAATGAAACAACTCAGATGCAGTTGAAGTGCAGACTTTCAGCTTTAATTCGGTGGGGTGAACAAAACGATTGCATAAAAATGTGAGGCAACTAAAGCCTTTTTTTAACTCAATCCCATCATTTCAGGGGCTCAAAAGTAATTGGACAAATGAAATAACTGGAAATAAAATGTTCATTTCTAATACTTGGTTGAAATCCCTTTGCTGGCAATGACAGCCTGAAGTCTTGAACTCATAGACATCACCAGATGTTGGGTTTCCTCCTTTTAATGCTCTGCCAGGCCTTTACTGCAGCGGCTTTCAGTTGCTGTTTGTTTGTGGGCCTTTCTGTCCAAAGTTTAGTCTTCAACAAGTGAAATGCCTGCTCAATTGGGTTAAGATCAGGTGACTGACTTGGCCATTCAAGAATTTTCCACTTCTTTGCTTTATTAAACCCCTGGGTTGCTTTGGCTGTATGTTTTGGGTCATTGTCCATCTGTATCATAAAATGCCGCCCAGTCAATTTGACTGCATTTAGCTGGATTTGAGCAGACAGTATGTCTCTGAACACCTCAGAATTCATTCGGCTCCTTCTGTCCTGTGTCACATCATCAATAAACACTAGTGTTCCAGTGCCACTGGCAGCCATGCACACCCAAGCCGTCACACTGCCTCCACCGTGTTTTACAGATGATGTGGTATGCTTTGGATAATGAGCTGTTCCACGCCTTCTCCATACTTTTTTCTTGCCATCATTATGGTAGAGGTTGATCTTGGTTTCATCTGTCCAAAGAATGTTTTTCCAGAACTGTGCTGGATTTTTTTAGATGTTCTTTAGCAAAGTCCAATCTAGCCTTTCTATTCTTGAGGCTTATGAGTGGTTTGCACCTTGCAGTGCACCCTCTGTATTTACTTTCATGCAGTCTTCTCTTTACGGTAGACTTGGATATCAATACGCCCGCCTACCCCCTGGAGAGTGTTGTTCACTTGGCTGGCTGTTGTGAAGGGGTTTCTCTTCACCATGGAAATGATTCTGCGATCATCCACCACTGTTGTCTTCCATGGACGTCCAGGTCTTTTTGCGTTGCTGAGTTGCTGAGTTCACCAGTGCTTGTTTTCTTTTTCAGGATGTACCAAACTGTAGATTTTGTCACTCGTAATATTGTAGCAATTTCTCACATGGGTTTTTTCTGTTTTCGCAGCTTAAGGATGGCTTCTTTCACCTGTATGGAGAGCTCCTTTGACCGCATGTTGTCTGTTCACAGCAAAATCTTCCATATGCAAGCACCACACCTCAAATCAACTCCAGGCCTTTTATCTGCTTAATTGATATGACATAACGACGGACTTGCCCACACCTGCCCATGAAATAGTCTTTGAGTCAATTGTCCAATTACTTTTGAGCCCCTGAAATGAAGGGATTGTGTTAAAAAAGCTTTAGTTGCCTCACATTTTTATGCAATCGTTTTGTTCACCCCACTAAATTAAAGCTGAAAGTCTGCACTTCAACTGCATCTGAGTTGTTTCATTTAAAATTCATTGTGGTAATGTACAGAACCAAAATTATAAAAATGTTGTCTCTGTCCAAATATTTATGGACCTACTGTAACTGTATCTACAACAGATTTGTAAAATATGAGTGGTTTCATGATTTTAAAGCTACTCTTGCTACATATACTGTAATAAGACAGGCTCAGTTCAGATTTTCATGATCTGTTAGTATCTTGCTTGGTAGTCTACTATACTTTACAGGTTTCTCTTTTGTCCACATTTTAGGAAGTTTTTTAAAGTCCTCCCTAGAACCAATTATACATACAAAGGACACACTCTGAGTGAAATTGTTCTTTGTCAACTAATGGTTCTATGGGGAACCACACATCCCAGCAAACTGTCATCAAGAAAAAAGAGTGTAGGTAGAAGATGCTGCACTTATTTATTTGTCCGTCCTTTTAATATTATTAAAGGTCAACAAAGACCTCCTTGCAGCCTTTGTTGATTTTCGTAAAGCGTTCGACTCAGTTAATCGAGTTGACCTGTGGAACATTCTGAGACTGATGTTGAATAGTTCTTTTAACTAACATATCTTCTTCTTCGTCATCTTTTTCTGCCTCTATGTGGGGTCGATGTGCTTGATCTACCTTCTCCAAATATCTCAGTCTTGCATCTCCTCCCCAATCAGAACCTTTTCCTTCAGATCTTCTTCTAATTTATCTATCCACCTCTGCTTTGTCCTCCCCCATTTTCTCTTCCCCTGTACTTCCATTCACGTCACTCTTTTGCTCACATATTCATTGTGTCTCCTCATCACATATCCATACCACTTCATCTTACTTTTCTGTACTTTCTTAGACTTTTGCGGTACCTCTGATGATCTCATTTCTTATTTTATCCTTTTTTGCAACTCCACACATCTATCTCAACATTTTCATTTCTACCACATCTAACTTCTTCTCCTTCTCTCCCTTTACTGCCTGTGTCTCAGCTCTATACATCATTGCTTGTCTTACCACTGTCTTAAAAGCCTTACCGTTAACCTTTGCCTTAATTCTTTGATTGAACAATAATCCTGATAACTTCTTCCAATTGTTCCATCCACATTACACTCTGAGAATTACCTCTGCATCTAGTTTTCCATCTTGGACTGTCACTGATTCTAGATATTTAAATGTTTCCACTCTTTTCAGTTGCTCTCCCTGTGGGTAACTCCTGAATCCTGATCATCATTAAACCTCAGGTATTCTGTCTTCTTCCTATTCATCTTCAATCCTCTATCTTTCAAAGCCCTCCTCTATTCTTCCAACTTCCTCTCCACTTCTTTTCTGGTGCTACACAACACAATGTCATCAGCAAAAAGCCTGCACCAAGGAGAATGGTCTTTTATTCCATGACTGAACAAATCCATATGTGACATCAGAATAGGACAATGCAGAAATATACTTACATTTACTTCATTATTGTTCATGGCTTATTCATGCCCTTTGGGCTGGCTTTAGCCAAAGACATAGTTAAGATGAGAAGATTTTTTCACAGGAACAGTATGACATGATGTTTTTCTGAGTTTTTTATTAGAAATTCTTTCTTGTTTCACATGGTGTTAATAAATCACATTCATTTCATGATTTGAACATTGGTCAGATTTAAAGTTACTTTATATACCCTTTTCCCAAAATTTGTTTTTCAGTACAGGGTTATAGAGATTGTGGAGTCTATCCCTTTAGTAATGCAGGAAAAGGTGGAGAACAACCCTGAAAGGGACCCACTGAGCACACTTTTGTACACACTCTTAATTATTTGGTTGCCTTATGTAGCCTTTGAAGTAGCTGCCTAAACATCTGATGGCTATGGAGCAAGCAAAAGTGTAAAATACCACAAAAAATCTGGGGAAAGGCAGGTTACAACCAGAAGTGGGGGTTTGCATATACAGTATACTGCTCAAAAAAATTAAAGGAACGCTTTGAAAACACATCAAATCTCAATGGGGATATGGACTGGTTAATGTGTTAGGAACAAAAGGATGCCACATCGTTGGATGGAAATGAAAATTATCAACCTACAGAGGGCTGAATTCAAAGACATCCCAAACATCAAAGTGAAAAAATGATGAGGCAGGCTAGTCCATTTTGCCAAACTTTCATTGCAGCAACTCCAAATTGTACTCAGTAGTTTGAATGGAGACCACATGCCTGTATGCATACCTGACAACATCATGGGGGGGGGCAGCTCCTAATGAGACGGTGGATGGTGTACTGGGGGATCTCCTCTCAGGGCATCACTGAGCTCCTGTACAGTCTGAGGTGCAACCTGGCAGTGTCAGATGGACCGAAATATAATGTCGCAGAGGTGTTCTGTTGGATTTAGGTCAGGCAAGCATGGGGGCCAGTCAATGGTATCAATTCCTTCATTCTCGCCACATGAGACCGGGCACTATCGTGCACCAGGGGGAACCCAGGACCCACTGCACCAGCATAGGGTCTGACAATGGGTTCAAGGATTTCATCCCGATACCTAATGGCGGTCAAGGTGCTGTTGTCTAGCCTGTAGAGGTCTGTGCGTCCCTCCATGGATATGCCTCCCCAGACCATCACTGACCCATCATCAAACCAGTCATGCTAAATGATTTTAGAGGCAGCATAATGTTCTCCATGGCTTCTTCAGACCCTTTCACGTCTGTCACATGTGCTCAGGGTGAACCTGCTCTCATCTGTGAAAAGCACAGGGCGCCAGTGGCGGACCTGCCAATTCTGGTATTCTATGGAAAATGCTAATCGAGCTCCACATTGTCAGGCAGGCAGTGGGCACAGGGCCCACTAGAGGACTTTGGGCCCTCAGAACACCCTCATTAAGTCTGTTTCTGATTGTTTGGTCAGAGCAGTGCTCATCTTGTTCCTCCTTGCCTAAAGGAGCAGGTATCGGTCCTGCTGATGGGTTAAGGACCTTCTACGGCCCTATCCAGCTCTCCTAGAGTAGCTGCCTCTCTCCTGGAATCTCCTCCATGCCCTTGAGACTGTGCTGGGAGACACAGCAAACCTTCTGGCAATAGCACGTATTGATGTGCCATCCTGGAGAAGTTGGACTACCTGTGCCAGCTCTGTAGGGTCCAGGTATCACTTCATGTTACCAGTAGCGACACTGATCATAGCCAAAAGCAAAACTAGTGAAAAAACAGATGAGGAGGGAAAAATGTCAGTGGCCTCCACCTGTTAAACCATTCCTGTTTTGGGGGTCATCTCATTGTTGCCCCTCTAGTACACCAAAGCAGCTGAAACTGATTAACAACCCCCTCTGCTACTTAACTGACCAGAAGTCACAAGTTTCATTGACTTGATGCTATACTCTCATTAAAAAGTGTTCCTTTAATTTTTTTGAGAAGTATATATATATATATATATATATATATATATATATATATATATATATATATAGTGAAGAAATAAATGCGAGAAGCAAACAGATTAAGGGTTAGGGAACCGTCCCCGTTCACTATTGTACCAAAATAATTCAGTATGCATTGAAATAACGGTCAGCTTAATGAAAGAAAAAGTTGACAAATGAGTCTGTACAAAAAGAGCAATTTATATGATTTTAACCGAAAGTAGGCTGAAGGAAAGGTTGACGTAGTTAGAAGGTGATGAAGGTGATGTCATCAGAGGGCGATAGGAAGTGACGTCGTCACAGCTGTACGGGCGAAAACGAGAAAGTTTCTTCATGAGACGGATCGATGTTTTCTGGGGTGGAATTCAAGATGCAGGAGGTTTTTCTTCCTTTTTTCTAGTGATGAAAAGAGAAAAGCATTAAAAACGCTGTCTTAAACCCCGCTCCGGTGTGTTTTCGCACTTCGTCTGGCCCTTCGGCTGCCCCTAATCACGTGTGTGTGACAATATATATATATATATATATATATATATATATATATATATATATATATATATATATATATATATATATAAACGTCTATGCGTGGAAGTGTGTGTTTCTGTCTGTCCAGCCCTGAAGTGCAAGGCTACAGCATGAAGCTCAAAGAGCCGGCAAGGCAGCCCCAAGTTAACGAGTTGGAAGAAGAAGTACAAAGTATATATTTATCGATGAATAGTGTGGTGCTGCTGTTTGTTCTACTCATGTTCACAATGGATTTCCTTCGACACTTTACTTACTTTTCTTATCACCCTGACATAAATATTAGGATTATTAATGACATTAAATTAGCTTGGCATGGCAGAGCAGAGCCTGTGATAGGTTGTCATTCCTTCCTGGTTTCGTCACTCACATTGACTATCCAGTCTACTTAAGTGTCCCCACAGTTTTATGCAGCTCTCAAAAGCCACTTTTTTCCAAGTCAGAGAACCAGCTCCATGGACATGTAACAATACATCACTGTTAGTGAGATGTTCTGCAAGTTTGGATTCAAGTAAGAAATATTTGAGATCACAGAGATGGAAGCCATTTGCAGAAAAAGGTGATGACAGTCAGAGACAGCATAAAAATGGTCAAATAAACAAAAACAAAAATAACCTGAAATACTACATTATTTCTTGAATACATAAAAGTGCTGGTGGGAATGCCAGTGGTAACACAAAAAAGGAAGACTGACAATAGATATTGGCAAGAAAATATATTTTTTGTTGCCAGCATAAGGATAATACAATAAAAATGTTTACATATTACACACACATACACACACACACACAAAACAAATCCTCTCTCAGTATCAGTGCCATCAGAGAAAACCTGAAGACACATGGCTCTCTCTTCATCGCAGAGTATATACTTTGACCCTGAGCAAAGCATGTCCCCGGATATTGCTCTATTTGTATCAATATGGAAATAATTTTTGTACTGTGATCTAACAGTCTCTTTAGTGGATGAAAGAGTTCAAGTAAATAAAGGTAATTGGATAAAGATAAGTAGCTGAAGGGACTTTGTATATTGAGGATTTAATGTATATGTTTTTGGTGAGACCCGTTGAACAGGAAACAGCCAAAGTCAATGCATCAGGAAAGAAGAGAAATGCTGATAAGATCTGCACAACAGGTAAGCAGATGGCTGAAAGCCCTGAGTTCAGTTGTGTGTTTGTTTTCTTTCATCAGGTAATCAAGAGTCACCAGGACATAAAATCAGAGCTACAGATTAGAGGTATGCTGAGTGATGCCACAAACCCCTGGGTTTCCTTATAAAACAATGCCCTTGAACGTCTGTGGCCTTCAACAGCATGTGAAGCAACAATTGAAGGTGCTTCAGTCCCACCTGAGCGCAATCAGCTTTCCTACACCAGTTCTTATAAAACATCCCTAAGCATTTTGGTCAGTATTTTGTCTCGCCGATGATTTCTAACAGAGATTAGAGTCAAGTGGCTAAAAGCAGTCAAAGGAAGCTGGAAATTACCCACTCTTAAGGAGCTTCCTGAATATCTTAGTTCCTGGTCTGGAACTTCTTATTTTAAGATATTTAATTTATTACACAAAGACTTTCGATTTTGTTGAAATGTTGCTTCCCATTTACAGATGAGTAGATTTATATTTATAACTAAAACTACAAACAACAAGTGGAAAATTCTCAAACCTTTTTTATTAACATTCTCAGTCATCCATTACCAACCATCATTCCTCAAAGACCATCCAAGGCTTTCAACCCCACAATTCAGAGACCTAAAATTAATTTTGAGTTATAAATCTTTAAATAAATTAAATTAAATTAAAATTTCTGGGACTGAGGTCACCTAGGTGGTCAAAAAACTCCTTGGTTGAAGGGCCCCGGGGATGGATGAGATACACCCGGATTCCTCAAGGCTCTGGATGTTGTAGGACTGTCTTGGTTGACACACCTCTGCAACATCGCATGGACATCAGGGACAGTGTCTCTGGTTGGCAGACTGGGGTGGTGGTCCCCCTTTTTAAGAAGGGGAACCGAAGGGTGTTTTCCAACTACAGAGGGATCATACTCCTCATCCTACCTGGAAAGGTCTATTCGGGGGTCCTAGAGAGGATGGTCCGTCAGATAGTCGAACCTCGGATTCAGGAGGAACAGTGTGGTTTTCATCCTGGTCGTGGAACAGTAGACCAGCTCTACACCCTTAGCAGAGTCCTGGAGGGTGCATGGGAGTTTGCCCAACCAGTCTACATATGTTTTGTGGACTTGGAAAAGGCATTCAACCGTGTCCCTTGGGGAATCCTGTGGGGGGTACTCTGAGAGTATTTGGTACCAGACCCCCTGATAAGGGCTGTTCAGTCCCTGTTCAACTGGTGTCAGAGCTTGGTCCGCATTGCTGGAAGTAAGTTGAACCCATTTCCAGTGAGAGCTGGACTCCACCAAGGCTACCCTTTGTCACGGATTCTGTTCATAACTTTTATGGACAGAATTTCTAGGTGCAGCCAGGGCGTTGAGGAGGTCCGGTTTGGTGGACTCAGGATTGGGTCACTGCTTTTTGCAGATGATGTTGTCCTGCTTGCTTCATCAGGCCGTGATCTTCAGCTTTCTCTGGATCGGTTCGCAGCTGAGTGTGAAGCGGCTGGGATGGGAATCAGCACCTCCAAATCCGAGACCATGGTCTTCATCCGGAAAAGGGTGGAGTGCCCTCTCAGGGTTGGGAGCGAGATCCTGCCCCAAGTGGAGGAGTTCAAATATCTCGGGGTCTTTGTTCACGAGTGAGGGAAGAATGGAGCGTGAGATCGACAGGCGGATCGGTACGGCGTCTGCAGTGATGCGGGCTCTGTATTGGTCTGTCGTGGTGAAAAAGGAGCTGAGCCGTAAGGCAAAGCTCTCAATTTAGCAGTCGATCTACACTCCTACCCTCACCAATGGTCATGAGCTATGGGTAGTGACCGAAAGAACGAGATCACGAGTACAAGCGGCTGAAATGAGTTTCCTCCGCAGGGTGTCTGGGCTTTCCCTTAAAGATAGGGTGAGAAGCTCAGTCATCCGGGAGGGGCTCAGAGTTGAGCCACTGCTCCTCCACATCGAGAGGAGTCAGATGAGGTGGCTCGGGCATCTGATCAGGATGCCTTCTGGACGCCTCCCTGGTGAGGTGTTCTGGGCACGTCCAACCGGGATGAGGCCCCGGGGAAGACTCAGGACACGCTGGAGGGACTATGTCTCCCGGCTGGCCTGGGAACGCCTTGGGATTTTCCCGGAAGAGCTAGAAGAAGTGGCCAGGGAGAGGGAAGTCTGGGTATCTCTGCTCAAGCTGCTGCCCCTGCAACCCGATCTCGGATAAGCGGAAGAGGATGGATGGATGGATGAAATCTTTAAATAATCAAGCAAGCTATTTTGTATCTAATATACCATGTCTATTTGTTCTCACTTCATTAGTGTTATCAATACTCCTCATTCTCACATGAACTTCCCAGGAGTTACAGTATCTTTTTAAGTAGTTCCTTATCAGTGATTTAATAAATGATAATGTGCAGGTATTGAAGACCTATTCTTTGAATGCACCAGTAACTGTTATTTCTGAAACTCTCACAAAAATCATGTCCACAGATCTAAGTTTTTCCACAAACATTTTTTTATCTATCTATCTATCTATCTATCTATCTATCTATCTATCTATCTATCTATCTATCTATCTATCTATCTATCTATCTATCTATCTATCTATCTATCTATCTATCTATCTATCTATCTATCTAATTTGCTGCATTTCAAGAATGGGCAAAGTTAGCAGTGGTACAGTACCTCTTTGCTTAGCACTGATCAAAACCATCAGCAGAGTCTGTTAATCCATTAGGTGACATAGGTACCATTTATGAAGGTTACGTGGCCTACACAATGGATACCGAAGGGGTCAAACAAGTCGTCAAAGTCTACAAATACTGACTACCAACTATGGACAACAAGGACCAACATCTGTCAACCTCACCTAGAGCTCAAAATGGGCTTGGGAGACACTGATCATAAGATTCTCCTTTGCACCCTCTCTGATCTCAACATCTTGGACTCACATGGGTTGAATCCTACCTCTCGGGCAGATCCTACCAGTGTGAAGGTCACATCAGGCAAGCACAGGTGTGCCCCAAGGATTATGGCTGTGTCCTCTCCTCTTCTCCTTGTACACCATCTCACTAGACCCTATCATCCAGTCCCATGGATTATTACATTAATGATATGCCGATGATGTACAGCTGTTCCTGCTATTTTCTCCTATGGACCACACAGTCTCAGGTAAAATCTCAACCTATCATGCTGATATCTCAAACCAAATGAAGGAACACCGTCACTAACTCAACTTAGCCACAATTGAGCTCTTTTTTTATTGCATGCAGCCTTTCTATTGAACACCCTGTCTCTGCAGCTTGTTTCATTATCAGTAAAACCTGCTAAGACACTATTCAGCCTTGGGTTGGTGACTGATGACCACCTATCCTTCACGGACCATATTGCAAATGCCTGTCATTCATGCATTCATTCTGTATAACATCAATATCTGACAGAGTATGCAGCAGAGCTTCTGGTTCAGCCTCTGGTCTTGTGACATCTGGACTAATAGAACTCTTTCCTCTCTGCATGTGCTACCAAGCAGATGCAGATGACTTGGTGCATGTCACTCCTCTTTTCAGGTCGCTGTATTGGGTCCATGTAGCAGCAAGCATTGATAGAAAGGTTCTTATAACTAAGGATAACTTAACTAGCCTTGCATTTATGTGTTGGTTTAAAGCTCTTCACATGTGAGATCTGTTTTGTAATCTTGTTCTGTAACACTTGTTTCTAGACAGTCGCCCCAGATTTATGTTTACTCAATTAAGTTGACCTCTTTTTGTAAGTCACTTTGGATAAAAGCGTCTGCTAAGTGAGTCAATGCAAACATAAATGTTGGCTCACTGCTTTGTGAATCTTCACCCAGTACTCTAGGTTTTCTCTTTATACAGTTTCTGAGGTGCAGGTTCAGTTTACATGGTGATTCGACATTAATTGGCTTGGTGAAGTGTACATGTCTACACCTTGTGGATTTAACAATTACACTCTGCAGAGCTAGCTTCTGTCTTGCAATTGATGTTGTCGAGATAGGCTCCAGCAATCCTGTATTGCAAGGCGTGTTTTCTGTAAATTGAAGGAAGGGTTTGACCTGGGTCAAGGTCTGGCTAAATGATTACAGTGTTTCATTACTTATTGAAGTGTAAAAGCATTCATCAAAATCATAGTGCTGCAGTTTAAAATAATTTAAATGCCCACTTATTTCTGAAATGTACACACTGTTATTAAAGGATATGCGGAGAGCTGTGCTGTGTGTGAGTGTGTGCGATGAGTACTGATTTGCATGATTTCAGTATAAAGGAAAATAGCTGTCTCTGCAAAATCCTACAATCAGGTGAAGAAGTCAAAAACAAAACATGATGACAATCAAGCTTAAATAATATGAATAAATACAGTTTTAAAAGAAATGTCTTAAGATTAAGTTATTAGGTGGCAAATTAGACTTCAATCTGCTGTTGCACAGTTAACTTCTTCTTCCCAAGCTCTACATAGTTAACAAATTTATAAATATGATAAAGGCACAAAACCTCAAAATCAAAATGAAGGCAGGTGTACAAATACTTTCTGTCTTACTATTTGCATATGGTGCCGAAAAACCAGCTAGGCATTTCTATTAAATTCCATAAAGGAGATTAAATTAATGTTCCTTGCAAGCGTATTGTAATCATCATTCTTTGGCTCCTTCTTTGGAGGTTTCTTTTTCATAACATAGATAGATAGATAGATAGATAGATAGATAGATAGATAGATAGATAGATAGATAGATAGATAGATAGATAGATAGATAGATAGATAGATAGATAGATAGATAGATAGATAGCACATTACAAAGTTGTCTAAAACATGTTTCTTCCATCTTACAAATGTTGGAAAATTAAGGCGTTTTCTAAATAAGCAGGATTCTGAGAAATTAATTTATGCATTTATTTCTAGTAGGATTGACTACTGCAATGCTGTGTTCACTGGATGTTCAAACTGTTCTTTATACAGCTTCCAGTTAATCTGCTGCAAAAATTTTTACAAGAACAAGAAAATATGAACACATAACTCCAGTTCTTAAATGCTAAAGTGCTTTGGCTCAAAGTGAAAGCAGTTGTTCCTGCTACAGCGATAAGGTGTGCTAACCCGAGTTCAAATCCTAATTGGGGCTCGCATATGTTAAAATAAATCCTTACACTGGCTCCCAGTTAAGTTTAAGGCAGATTTCAAAGTCCTCCATTTAACATTTTAAGGTCTTTAATGACCGGCTTATTTCTCTGAACTTATCATAACTTACAAACCAGAGCGCACATTAAGATCTCAAGATTCCGGTCTGCTTACGATTCCAAGGATTAATTAAATAACAGTGGTGGGTTGTGCTTTTAGTTAAAGGACCCCTAAACTGTGGAATGGTCTGCCTACTACTTTAAGAGATGCCCCTTCAGTCTCAGCTTTCAAATCCTAGCTGAAGACTCACTACTTCAGTTTAGTATACCCTGACTAAAGCTGCTGATTAACTGTTCAGGCTGCATCTCTGTTATTAGTCATTAGCACTAAAACATAAGTAACATGATATTTATATTTTGTTATTAACCCTTACCTATGCTGTTTCTCTTCTTGCTACTCAAATGTGGCACATGGTGCCACTGCCCACCTGCCAAGTTGTTTTGCCTGCCTAAAGGTAAAGTCAAATCTGATGGAGGATCACAGGAATCGTCGGATAGAGGGGTCCTTTCATCAGATTGGCTGTCCCAGCACTGACTCAGCTGTGGAATTGGGGGAGGTAACTTGATACCCAAGATCTCCAGGACTCTGAAAAATCCAATTTGTATTATGTAATATCATTTACTGTTGAATTCTGCTCTCTACCTGTAATATTTCTGTTGCACTATTATATCGTATTGAGGATTACTTGTGTTCTATTCTGTGTATTGTATTTTTACCACCCACTGCATGCCCAGCCTACCTGGAAAGGGGTCTCTCTTTGAACTGCCTTTCTTCCATTTTCCTCCCTACTAGGGTTTTTCTTGGGAGTTTTTCCTTGTCTTCTTAGAGACTCAAGGCTGGGAGGCTGTCAGAAGGCAGGGCCTGTTAAAGCCCATTATGGCACTTCTTGTGTGATTTTGGGCTATACAAAAATAAATTGTAATGTATTGGGTTGTATTGTATTGTATTGTATTGTATTGTATTGTATTGTATTGTATTGTATTAGATAGATAGATAGATAGATAGATAGATAGATAGATAGATAGATAGATAGATAGATAGATAGATAGATAGATAGATAGATAGATAGATAGATAGATAGATAGATAGATAGATAGATAGACACAGTAATCTGAACATACACCAGAATAAGTAAAAAGGAAGAAAATTAAAAAGAAAAAATTGACTTGGCAGTCCCAGTGAGGCATTATGCAGGCTGCTGGTATGAAGGAACCCCAGTCATGTTTCTTTACACACTTCTGCTGAATAATTTGATAGCTGAAAGTCCTCAGTGTTGGTGTGTCATGGAGGGAGGATGTGCAGCATTGTCCATAATGGCACTCAGTTTTGTTTTAATTCTCTCAATTACTATGACCTCCAGGAAGTCTAGAGTGCGCCCTATAACTTATCTTGATGTTCTTTAGCTTGTTGATTCCCTGGGCTTCTCTTGAAGTGATGTTACCAGCCCAGTACACCACAGCATTGAAAATCACACTGGCCGTCACAGAGTTGTAGGAGATGTAAAGGATGTCTCTACTCACATTAAAGGAGTGCAGTCTACTAAGAAAAAAGAGACTGCTCTGCCCTTTCTTATATAGTTTCTCTGTGTTACAAGACCAGTCCAACCTGTTATTGCTGTGGAACACCAAGTACTTGTAGGAGTGCACCACATGGAGGAGCAGGGGTACAAATACTTGCAGTTTTTCTATTTCCATGTGGTGCACCAATACTTACCAACTTTGCATTTCTATTAAATAGATAGATAGATAGATAGACAGATAGATAGATAGATAGATAGATAGATAGATAGATAGATAGATAGATAGATAGATAGATAGATAGATAGATAGATAGATAGATAGATAGATAGATAGATAGATAGATAGATAGATAGATAGATAGATAGATAGATAGATTCTCCATAATTGATAGGAGCCTGCTGAGCGCCCTTCGCTCTGCCACAGATGTTAAACTGTCCAGCTCCATGCCAACAATAGAGCCTGCCTTCCTCACCAGTTTGTCCAGGCGTGAGGCGTCTTTCCTCTTAATGCTGCCTCCCCAGCACACCACTGCGTAGAAGAGGGCGCTCGCCACAACTGTTTGATAGAACATCTGCAGCATCTTATTGCAGATGTTGAAGGAAGCCAGCCTTCTAAGGAAGTATAACCGGCTTTGTCCTTTCTTGCACAGCGCATCAGTATTGGCAGTCCAGTCTAATTTATTATCCAGCTGCACTCCCAGATATTTATAGGTCTGCACCATCTGCACACAGTCACCTTTGATGATCACTGGGTCTATGAGGGGTCTGGGCCTCCTAAAATCCACCACCAGCTCCTTGGTTTTGCTGGTGTTCAGGTGTAGGTGGTTTGAGTCGCACCATTTAACAAAGTCATTGATTAGGTCCCTATACTCCTCCTCCAGCCCATTCCTGATACAGCCCACGATAGCAGTGTCATCAGCGAACTTTTGCACATGGCAGGACTCTGAGTTGTATTGGAAGTCCGATGTATATAGGCTGAACAGGACCGGAGAAAGTACAGTCCCTTGTGGCGCTCCTGTGTTGCTGACCACAATGTCAGATCTACTAGGACTGAAAATCTACTTATCTACATATGTATAAGAAAAGACAGCATTTAAACAGGAAAAATAGAACACACAGCTGAGCAGGAGCAGAAGTCAACAGGAGGTAGAATTCAAACCCATGGGCATGAACAAGGAAACACATGCATTTTTTTATTCATCCCAGAGCTCAAAACCGTTCATAGTCCACTAGATCTAGGCAACAACATTTCCTATCAAACTAGCAGTTTTAGTAGTACTAATATTTCAATACAATTACTGTAAATTATTTCAGTACATCAATTAAAATATTTTCCATTGTAACAACTTTTATTTCAAAAAATCTGAAAAGCCCCTCCAGCACTTTTATTATCACAGTCAAATTATGGAATTCTCATTAGAAAGCTGAACATGTTGGATATACAGTAAATGTGGGGTGCCAAATGTATACTGATCAGCAGATGAACTTGCAGGTTGCTAATGCAGGTACTTTATACTTTATGATGTGCCTTTCTTAGTTTTCATCTCACACTGTGGCTGTGAATGGTCTTCTTTAGCACTTTTCCTTTTCAGTTTGCAGTTAGTATCTCTTCATTTTCATGTTGCCTCCCACTTCACCTGTAAGCTGTTAACTCTTCTCCTCTATAGGTTGTATGCTTTCGATTAGGTGCTGATAAAGCTTTGCCTTAAGAGAAACTTGCATTAGGCTGCTGATCCTAATATGATGTAGGAGACCTTCCGTGACAAGACTCTGAAGGTTTCTGAGGAATCAGAATCAGAATCAAAATCAGAATCAGCTTTATTGGCCAAGTATATATACACATACAAGGAACTGGACTCCGGTTTTACCTAGTATTGTCCCTGATGCTCTGAGATTGACTTAAGTGTTCATGAGAGTGATGGCCTGAGGGAAGAAACTGTTCACATGTCTGGTAGTTTTGGCGTACAGTGCTCTGTAGTGCCTACCAGAGGGAAGAAGTTGAAAAAGGTTGTAACCAGGGTGTGATGGGTCTGCAATGATGTTTTCTGCCCGTTTCCTGACTCGAGATCTGTATAAGTCTTGAATGGAGGGCAGATCAATACCAATGATTTTTTCTGCAATCCTGACTGTCTGTTGAAGTCTGTTCCTGTCCTGTTTTGTGGCTGAGCCAAACCAGACTGTGATAGATGAACAGAGAACAGACTGGATTACTGCAGATTAAATTTGGATGAGCAGCTCCTGAGGCAGGTTGAACTTCCTGAGCGGACGCAGGAAGTACAGCCTCTGCTGGGCCTTTTTAACAATTGTGTTTATGTTTAGTTCCCACTTTAGGTCCTGGGAAATTGTGGATCCCAGAAACCTAAAGTTTTCCACAGCAGACACAATGCTGTTGAGTAGTGTGAGAGGGGGCAGCACTGGGGGGCTCCTCCTGAAGTCCACTGTCATCTCCACAGTTTTAAGCTTGTTCAGCTCCAGGTTGTTTTGACCGCACCAGAGGGCCAGCTGTTCAACCTCTCGTCTGTATACAGTCCTTGATGAGGCCAATGACTGTCATATCATCTGCGAACTTCAGGATTTTAACAGACGGGTCTCTTGAGGTGCAGTCATTTGTGTAGAGGGAGAAGAGCAGAGGAGAGAGGACACATCCCTGGGGGGTGCCAGTGCTGACTGTTCGTGTGCTGGATGTGATTTTTCCCAGTCTTACTTGCTGCTTCCTATCTGTCAGGAAGTTTGTGATCCACTGGGAGATGGGAGCTGGTACAAAGAGCCAAGTGAGTTTGGTGTGGAGGACTTCTGGAATGATAGTATTGAACGCCGAGCTGAAGTCCACAAACAGGATCCTAGCATATGTCCCTGGAGAGTCGAGATGTTGCAGGATGTAATGCAGTCCCATGTTGATTGCATCATCCACTGACCTGTTTGCTCGGTAAGCAAACTATAGGGGGTCAAGCAGGGGGCCTGTAATGTCCTTCAGGTAGGTCAGCACCAGTCTTTCAAAGGATTTCATGACCACAGACGTCAGGGCGACTGGCCTGTAGTCATTTAACCCTGCGATGGAGGTTTTCTTTGGAACCGGGATAATTGTGGAACACTTAAGACAGGAGGGAACTTCACATAGCTCCAGGGATCTGTTGAAGGTCTGTGTAAATATGGGGGGCAGCTGATCAGCACAGGCTTTGAGACAGGAGGGTGACACAACATCTGGACCTGGTACTTTCCTGATCTTCTGTCTCCTGAAGAGCTGACTCACGTCCCCTTCACAGATCCTGAGTGCAGATATGGTGTCAGTGGGGAGGGGCAGGGGCATGGTAGTGGGTGCTGGGAGTGTATTGTGATCGGCGAGAGTGAGAGTGAGAGGTGTGAAAGAGGGATTATCAAACCTGCAGTGTTGGTGTTACCAATGTTCCCAGAAGGAGGTGTTTCATCTAGCAGGGCACCCTGGATATCATCGATGGCAACTCCGGTCTGTACCAGGAACTGAGAAGGATGGCTGCGAGGGCTCTGAGGGCAAAAAAGGAGGCGGTTGTTACAGGAATCTGTGAGCAAGTGACACACCATTTATGGTCTAGTGACCCACATCCTGCTTACAAAGGAATCAAAGCATTACACACATCTAAATCTGCTCCTTGGAGAGTCGCAATCAGGGTAGGTGATGGAACGGTCCTTACAGATGACACTGTAATTGTGACCCGCTGGGCTGGCTACTTTGAGCAGCTGTTTAAAGCTGATCCTCCGGCTAGGATGCTGGACATCTCTGGGTCAAGGATTCTTGAAGCTGATCCTCCAATTAGCTGTGAACCAGCTAAGGGTAGGGGAGTCTGCAGGGATCTGTGGTATCAGGGGTGAACTCCAGGCTGATGGCAAGGCTGTCTTCTTTACATTGCAAGCAATCTTTGCTTCCATTTGGGAGACGGGCATCATCCGAACTTATTGGAAAATGGGACTTGTCGTCCCTATCTGAAAAGGGAAGGGTGATCACCTGTATTGTGACAACTACAGGGGGATAACACTACTTTTGTTGTCGGGGAAGGTCCTTGCTAGGGTTATCCTTAATAGGATTCATGGGAACTTGCTTACCTACCAGCAACCGGAGTGGTCCATTTCTTTGCCTAAGAAGTCGACAATCGATTGTATCCTGGCACTGAGGGTTCCCATGGAGCAAGTTTCTTTTCGGCCTTTGGCAATTTTCAGTTGACTGAGCTGACCTGTGGGACATCCTGAAATTTCACAGGATCCCATGGTCTGCGTGTGCACTAGTATTGTGAGTGCTGTGCGTTTTCCCAGTTGATTCTGGGGTTCGTCAGGGGTGTGTTCTTGCTGCTACTCTGTTTAATGCTTGAATGGACTGGGTGTTGTGCAGGGTTGTGGGGTCCAGCGGCTGTGGGGCATCTGCTGGTGAAGAAAGATTCACTGATCTCAACTTTGCCAAAGATGTTATGATCTTTGCGGAATCAATGATTGGAGCTCTTGAGAGACTGAGTGAGGAGTCTGAATGTCTAGGATTGCCTTCAATGACCTATTGAGCACAGCCATCAGCAGTGTGTCTGTCTGAGGAGAGAGTGTTGACTTCATGAAGAGATTTACTTACCTTGGCAGCAACATTCATGTCTCTGGTGACTCTTCCTATGGAAGTCAGTAGACATGGCATAAATGGCAGCAACTCAATAGATTTAGGCATGTAGACATTGTCAAAGCAACCAGTTTAATATTCAACCCGAGTATCAGAATAGGGAAGAAAGATGATTTAAATGACTACGAACTTGGCATATTTGAGTATTTCAGAAACTACTGATCTGCTGGGATTTTCACGCACAACCATCTCTAACGTTTACAGAGAATGGCCCAGAAAAGGAAAATATCCAGTAAGTGGCAGTTCTCTGGGCGAAAATGCCTTGTTGATGCCAGAGGTAAGAGGAGAATGGCCAGACTGGTTCAAGCAGAGAGAAAGGCAACCATAAGTCAAATAACAACTTGTTACAACTGAAGTGTGCAGAAGAGCATCTCTGAACACACAACATGTTGAACCTTGAAGCAGATAGGCTACAGCAGCTGGAGACCACACCGAGTTCAACTCCTGTTAGCTAAGAACAGGCAACTGAGGTTACAATTCGCACACACTCACAAAATTGTACAATATAACATTGGAAAAATGTTGTCTGGTCTGATGAGTCTTGATTTATGCTGCAACATTCAGACGGTAGGGTCAGAATCTGGCATCAACATCATGAAAGCATGGATCCATCCTGCCTTCTGTCAATGGTTCAGGCCGGTGGTGATGGTGTAATAGTGTGGGGAAAATTTTCTTGGCACACCTTGGGCCCTTGAGCATCATTTAAATGCCACAGCCTACCTGAGACTTGTTGCTGACCATGTCCATCATTTTATGACTGCCGTGTCCCCTTCTTTGGTGGCTACTTCCAACAGGATAACCTGCCATGTCACAAAGCTCAAATCATCTCAAACTGGTTTCTGGAACATGACAATGAGTTCACTGTGCTCAAATCTCCTCTACAGGCATCAGATCTCAGTCCAATAGAGCACTGTTGTGATGTGGTGGAGTGGGAGAGTCACATCATTAATGTGCAGCCACAAATCTGCAGCATCTGTGTGAGGCTATCAAAAATCCCTGAAGAATGTTTCCAGTACCTTGTTGAATCTATTACACAAAGAATTATGGCGTCTCTGAATGCAACCAATAATAGCAACGTGTACCTAATAAGATGGCCAGTAAGTGTATATTCCAAAAAGTGAAAACTAACACTATTACCTCATAAAGCAACTCTCTGTTTTGGATGTGCAAGAAATCTCTCTCCCTGCATGGAATTTCCACTTAAATATTTAAGTGTTGCTGACACATAGAGCAAAAGTGAATTTGGTCTGAAAGTTTAAAAAATAAAATAAAACATCAGATACAGACAGAATGCAATTTGTTAGTATGGCAGCACCATCTCTACTATCAACAATAGTGGCAGCACCTAATATTATGGTCCTGAATGAGGTTGGGAGTTTGCACTGATAGTGCGTTGCTTAACCCACCACATGAGGAGCCACCTGGATTGGGACCCAAGCGCAGTAGGTGACATTTCAGCACCACACTGGAACAGTGTTGAGGTTTTTTATGGTGGCTGGGGTGCCAATCCTGCCAACCAACCCCCAAGTTTTCCATGTAAGTTGGAAGGCCTGCTTGCAGGGCTGGATGCAGATTAACGTCATAAATAGGATGGTGCAATTGCAGGTTAAAGGCCTTGCTCAAGGGCCCAATGGAGTAGAGTCACGTCTGGTATTTACAGGATAGTGCAGATCCCTTGCCTCAGAGCCACCACTCTGTTGTCCTGGACATTCTTTCCTTTACTCCAATATGGTGTGGGTGGCACAGAGTTTTCAGCGGTGTCTGTTGCAAAACAGGGAGCCTTCCTGAATGGGATGCCAGCCTATTACAGCAAACATTAAACCACACTCAGTCATATCAGGAAAATTTAGAGCTGCCAACACTCAAAAAGATGAACTACTGAGGATGTTCAATTTTTGTTATTTAAGTTACTTTAGCTTATAATAATTATGTTTGCTGTTGTTACTTTTTGCTTAGCTTTTTCTAGTTACATCGACCTAAATTTGTTATAAGTCAAATTAACACAATATATTTATGTTGAAACAAAGCAATCACATTATTTATATATTATAAAAGAGCTGGTGGTGGACTTTAGGCATGAAATGGGGCATCTGAGAACTGTCACCATCCAGGGGAGGATGTGGAAGTGGTGCAGAGCTACAAGTACCTAGGCGTCCATATAAATAACAAACTCGACTGGTCTGACAATACAGTGGCTCTGTACAAGAAGGGCCAGAACAGACTGAACATCCTGAGGAATTTCCTTATTTTTATGTTTCTTCTTCATGCACCTGAATATCCCCTTGGGATTAACAACATTGATCTAATCTAATCTAATCTAATCTAATCTAATCTAATCTAATCTAATCTATTTCTTTCCCAAAAGAAGCATAATCTATCTCAGGGACTGTTGTCATTACTCACTTATTTTTTCTTAGTCCTCAAAATGTACTTTTCATTTTCTCTGTCTTCTTCTTCTTCTTCTTTTGGCTGCTCCCATTAGTGGTCAGCACAGCGCATCATCTTTTTCCATATCTTTCTGTCCAACGCATCTTGTTCTGTTACACCCACCACATCTCTCATCACATCCATAAATCTCCTCTTTGGCCTTCCTCTTACCTGGCAGCTCCATCCTTATCATCATTCTCCGAATATACCCAGCATCTCTCCTCTACCCATTCAACATGAGCTGTCCATCCTCGTCACACCCAATGCAAATCTTACCGTCTTTAACTCTGGCACCTCCTGCTCTGTCTCCTGCTTTCAGGTCAGTGCCACCGTCTCCAGCCCATATACTATAGCTGGTCTCACAACCGTTTTGTGGACCTTCCCTTGCCCTCTTGCTGGTACAAATCACAAATCACTCCTCTCCACCCTGTCCACACTCTCTTCTTCACCTGTCTTCCACACTCCTCATTAATCTTTACTGTTGATCCCACTGTATTTAGACAAATACACCTTCGCCAACTCTACTCCTACATCCTCACCATCCCTCTGACCTCCCTCTCATTCACACACATGTATCCTGTCTTGTTCCTACTGACCTTCATTCCTCTCCTCTCCAGAGCATATTTTTACCTCTCCAGGGTCACTTTGACTTGCTCCCTACTCTCACTACAGATCACAATGTCATCCACAAACATCATAGTCCACAGGGACTCCTGTCTAATCTCATCTGTCAACCTGTCTTTCACCATTGTAAATAACAAAGGGCTCAGAGCTGATCCCTAATGTAAACCCACCTCTACCTTGAATGCATCCGTCACTCCTACTGAAGACCTCACCACTGTCACATTTCCCTCATACATATTCTGTACCACTCTTACATACTTCTCTGCCACTCCCAACTTCTTCATAAAATACCACATCTCCTCTGTAGGCACTCTATCATATGCTTTCTATAAGTCCACAAAGACACAATGCAACTCATTATGTCCTTCTCTATTCTTCTCCATCAACAGTTCCCATTTTTACTGTACACAGTTAAATTAAGTTGGTTTAACTTAAAATAATTAAGTTTTATGGAAAATTCTATATATTGTATATATTAAATGTTATATTTTGCATAAAGAACAGCCTAATTTGTTGACAACATGTTCCAAGGGGCATGGTGGCGCAGTGGAGTTTGCATGTTCTCTCTGTGTCTGCGTGGGTTTCCTGCAGGTACTCCGGTTTCCTCCCACAGTTCAAAGACATGCAGGTTAGGTGCATTGGTGATCCTAAATTGTCCCTAGTATGTGCTTGGTGTGTGTGTGTGTGTGTACACACCCTGTGGATGGGCTGGCGCCCTGCCCGTGGTTTGTTTCCTGCCTTGCGCCCTGTGTTGGCTGGGATTGGCTCCAGCAGATCCCTGTGACCCTGTAGTTAGGATATAGTGGGTTGGATAATGGATGGATGTTCCAAGGGATCTCCACACCTTTGTATACTTGGAAGGAAAGTTAAAGACTTTCTGCAAATTTATTTTTTCCAAAATTCTGTGGGTTTTGAGGGGTTGTACAAGCTGATTTACGATTCTTCATTTTCACACATGACCAACCCTTATTAGAAAAACCTCTTTCTGTTTGTTTCTAATACAACAATATAATTAATGTCAGCATTACATGAAAAATTCTATAAACCTAAATAGAACTTGTTTGTCTTCTGCAGTAATAACTGAACCACTATTTGCTTAATAGGCAATTGGTGTTCTATGCATTTATTAAATCGCAACATCCATCCATCCATTTTCCAACCCGCTGAATCTGAACACATGGTCACAGGGGTCTGCTGGAGCCAATCCCAGCCAACACAGGGCACGGAACCAATCCTGGGCAGGGTGCCAACCCACCGCAGGACACACACAAACACACCAAGCACACACTAGGGCCAATTTAGAATCGCCAATCCACCTAACCTGCATGTCTTTGGACTGTGGGAGGAAACCCATGCAGACACGGGGAGAACATGCAAACTCCACGCAGGGAGGACCCGGGAAGCGAACCCAGGTCCCCAGGTCTCCCAACTGCGAGGCAGCAGCGCTACCCACTGTGCCACCGTGCCGCCTAAATCGCAACACTATTCACAAATTTTCATTCATATGTAATGAAATAAGGTTTATTTGGATTGACTTTACAAAATGAATGCAATAGACTTCAAAAGAATGTTTCATTCTAAAACTACTTGAACTAACTGTGTAGAAGCACTGTCCTTGACTGAATTATGTTCATTTAACAAAGCATTTTTTGAGTGTAATTTATCTAACTCACATCAATGTCTTTGGGAAATGGAGGAAGCCTTGATCCTTAATGGAAATCCACACAAACCCACAGGAGAATATGTTAACTCTACTCAGTGCATGTCAAGAAGTTAAAACCAGGACTCCAGAGCTTTGAGGATAATGTACTAACTTTGCCACTGTGCTTGCCCCACCTGTCAATTAGTCTTTTTTTATTTTATATGACACATTTAACAGAACACACAGACATAACGAGCTTGAAAAAGCAAACAATAATGCCATCCATAGCAACAAGATAACAAAGTGCCATACAAGGTAACTGTCATCAACAGGTACTGGCAAGCTTGTCAGGGTTCTAGAGGCCATAACAACAAGAACATTTCAGAGGAACACCTGCTTCAGTCTGCTAAAGAAGTACAACTGAGACGGAAATTCTCCTTTCTACAGCATGAAGAATCCAAACTTGACTGGATTGTGTAAGGAATGAGATGCTCATGCAGAGAACTACTTACTTGGGTAATTGTCATTAAACTCTGAAACCTGACATGAAAAGAAAAACAAACAAAGTAATTCTTATGAAAACAATTGCATTTCCTTTAAATTATATTTTTAATTACATAATTTACGTCAGAAATATTCTAACATTATTAGCAATGAATTAAAAATATCATTTAACCGATTACACCTTGCAAAAGGAAAGCCCAAAACCTTAACGCTTCCAGTGAATCTCTAATACTGTGTTTTGTTTTTTGTTAAACAATTAGCTAACAAAATATTATACAAATCAAAAACAATGACTGAAAAACAAGTACAGATAGTAAATTCAAATGAATTCTTGTCATCTCAAATGACATATACTGTGTGAAAGAGATAGCATGGTGTCACTGTGGTAATTGCTGCCTTGCTCCTCCATCCATCCATTTTCCAACCCGCTGAATCCGAACACAGGGTCACGGGGGTCTGCTGGAGCCAATCCCAGCCAACACAGGGCACAAGGCAGGAACCAATCCTGGGCAGGGTGTCAACCCACCGCAGGACACACACAAACATACCCACACACCAAGCACACACTAGGGCCGATTTAGAATCGCCAACCCACCTAACCTGCATGTCTTTGGACTGTGGGAGGAAACCGGAGCGCCCGGAGGAAACCCACGTAGACACGGGGAGAACATGAAAACTCCACGCAGGGAGGACCCAGGAAGCGAACCCAGGTCTCCGAACTGCGAGGCAGCAGCGCTACCACTGCGCCACCGTGCCGCCCTGCCTCGCTCCTCCTAAACACAAAGATTTTAAGTTAATATTTTTCGTCTAAATTAGTCTGGATGTCGGTGTATGTGCCCTGTGATAGCCAGAAAATCTAATTTAATTACATTACCATTGTAAAGCACCTTGTGAAAGTGTGTTCTGCTAACTGTGTTTTATTAAATAAAGATTACTTGTTTGACAGTTTTTCGAAAGTCTGTTAATCCAGCAATGAAGGCTTAATTGGTTGATTGCTTGATTTTTTCCAAGTTGAATCATGCCTTGTGCAGAATGCAATTTCTGTGATCCTCTAATAGAAAAATGAAAGGATGTTAAAATCATTTTAATGTGATTCAATGAAGTTTAGTATAATTCTTACGATACAATAAAATTAATTTTTGCAACAATGCATTAAATGGTAGAATGAGATAGTAGTCAAAAATGACTAAACAAAAAAAAGAAGAGATAAATATGTACTTGTTTCAAAGTAAAAATATATCAATAAATCTCAGATTTAATTATACAGCACATATCAGACAAAACAAGGAACAATTGGATAGTAAAACTTAACATGTACTGAAATGTAAGTAAAAAGGTAGTGTAAGTGCTCACATGATAAACAGCTGGCCACCGGTTAAGAGGTAGATTGTATGGGAGTGAACAGTTTAAAGGCCCCCACGTACGATTGTTATTTTAAAAGTCTGATAGTCCAGTAATAAATTGGATGATATTGTTTTCTGGATGGAAATAGGGCAGTAGAGTCTGTCATAATGAAAAAGGCTTTCTTAAGAAACTCTTGTCAAAAAAATCCTGTACGTTTGAAAGCCTAGGTCCAATTATAAATTGAATACTTAAATCATTCATTGGCAGGGCCTTGTAGTCCACCACAGTTCAACTACTAGACTGTTATACTGTTAGTCAGTATGTTCTCCACTGTGCATCTGATATCTGTGCAAACGTAATGATAGATTTGGAGTCATACTTGGCAACACAACTGTGTGTGAACAATGAAAATTTAAATGGGCTGAAGCATATCCCATAGGTTTAGGATCCTCTAGCTTTCACCTGAGTAAGGAAGTCAACAAGTGCTGAATCTAGTGACAGAGAGGGAAGTTCAGTATAAGGGCCATTAGGTTCACTGCTAGTTCCAGAGGATGATGGCATTGAAGGCAGAGAAAAAGTCAATAAAGAGCATTCTGACATGATTGTTCCTAAACTTAATGTTCATCTATTCTGTATTGTTTGCTGTGGAAAAAGTATCTTCTGTTGATCTGTTTTCACAGAAGGCAAAACTGATGTGAGTCCAGAATGTCTTTTGATGCTGGACTTCATTGATGTCATGACCTACCACTTGAAACACTTCATAATGAGACAGGAGAGTCCCACAGGCCAGGAGTCACTTGCAGTAAAGCAATGGTAATTGTCTTATAGCCACTGACATGTAAACAGTGTAGCAAAACCATTATAGAAGTACAGAAAAGGCACAAATGTCCTCAAAGGTCAGGGAAAACTAGCAGTCTCAAAAATCTTAGAAATTGGTGGGGTCGATACCACTGAAGACCCAGTGGATATACAGTATAGAAAGCCTGAGCTGCCCCAAGGATTCTTTGTAAAGAGGTGCATCTTCAGAATCTGCTTCAACTTGATGCATTTCATAATTGGAATTTAGTGAAGATAAGGAAGCTGAATAGTACTGTGGATGAAGAATATTATATTTTAATTTCACTAATATTTTAAATTGTTATACACATATAGATCCATTTTAGGACTTACTTTATCCAGTGCAAAAATGTTTAGATCAGAAACTACTCAGCAGAATCAAGTAAAGTTGGAACTCTGGACAGGCTGCCCATCCATCTCAGAGCACTCTTGCATACTCACTCACAGTATATCTGAGCTTTATTAGAGTTTCTAATCAACCTAAAGTGTCTGTCTTTGGAATGTTCCAGGTAAATTCAGTGACTGAAGTGGGCCAGTACCCATCTATTTCAATTTCAGCGTAGCGTACTGATATGTTTTCAAGAATATTCGCAGGAGGTCCAAAGCTCTCTCCAAAACAAACACCATCCCCACTCTCCACTCCAACCATTTTCTGATTGACAATCATTGTAACTCAATGATGCAATGAATAATATTTCACCGTAATGGCACCTGTTCCTAGTGTAACAGTGAGTACCGGCTGCCCTTCAAGAATATTCACAGAATACCAACTCCCAACCCCCTGTTCTCCAAATGAAAATCATTGTAATGCAATGATGCAACAATCAGAGTTTCATCATATCATCAACTCTTCCTAGCATAACAGTGAGTACCGGCACCTCTTCACAAATCTTTACGGGGCACCCAACCCCACCCTCCCTCAACTATCTGACTAATTGTCAATGTATCCCAATAAACAGAGCACTACCAGTTATTTGGTTCCATTTCAATCACTGGGTTAACAAAAATTTCCGGAAAAAAGCCTACACATGAAAACATTGGGAGTATATTCAAAATAGATGTAAATATTTACTTATTTGACTGATGCCTTTGTCCAAAACTCCTTACAACAATCATAATACAATCGGTTACATTTCTTTTGGTTTTCCACACAGGAAAGTCAAGTGACTTGCTTATGGTCACATAGTGTCAGTATTGGGATTTGAACCCACAAACTCAGGCCTTGAAGTCCAAAGCCTTAACCACTGCCTGCCTATATAGATCAGACTATTATAAACAGACTATTATCCTCACAGGTGGCGCAGTGGTAGTGTTGCTGCTTTGCAGTAGGAAGATTGTGGGTTCACTTCCCGGATCTTCTCCCTGTGTGGATAGCGCTTTGAGTACTGAGAAAAGCGCTATATAAATGTAATGAATTATTATTATAAAACATTCTAACAACTACTTATTCCAATTTACTATGTGACAAGAGATTATCACAGAAGGGTGGGCACATTGGCAGAATATAATATTGAATAAAATACCAGTCCACAAAAGGGCACTTTTAGGCACACATACCCATACAGGGGAAAATTTTCAATCACTAATTAACAAAACACACAGGTCTTTAGTATGTGGGAAAAACCAGCAAAAAATAAATAAATAAATAAGTGAATAAATAAATAAAAACTTAGAAACAACACACAGGCAGAGGCAGGGCAGAGCATTTGAAGCCAAGAATCAGCAGTGAATCCAAGAGTCAGCAGTGCTAATAACTGCCCTACCATGACATAACATTTATAACAACCTTGTTATTATTTAATTATCAGATTTTTTTTCCTAGTTCAGTGGCTAAAACTTAAATGCCAAGGTTGTAACTCACTCTGAGCAAGTCATATAGCCTGCCAACACTCCAGGTGTCCAAAAAGAAAATACATAAATATTTGTAGTCTATCCAGATATTGTATGACACTATGGAAAAAGACATCAGCCAAAATATACAGTAAAATGATAATTAAATTACTCCATCAGTTATTCATAAATGCATGTTAAACATTTTATATTGATCCATCCATTTCCAAATCCTCTTTACTGTATCAGGGTAGTAAGCAGCTGGTACCTATACCTCCATGACTGGATTCAAGGCAGGCATCAACTCAGGACATTAGCACCAGTCTAACAAAGGGCACACACACACACCCACACCAGACTAATTTAGAATTGCCAATCAGTCTCACATACAACATTTGGACATGTCCACACAGAAAAAAGGAGGACATGGAAACTCCAAATAGGCAATGCCCAGACTATAATTCATTGAACTGATATTTCACACAGTAAATATTTTAAGACTTTTGAAAAAAAACTTGAAGACTATAAATTAGAGAATTAAAGAAATTACAACTAGTCTACCTACAAAAGAGCTGTTAGACCTGAAGGTTAAGAGAAGTGTCAAGTTTTTGTTCCTTACTCCTTTAATGACTGCTGAAGGTAGACTCAATTGTTGTAGTTGTGCTGCAGAGGTTTCTTGATAGCCACATGCAGTCAGTGCATTTATTTTTCAATAAAGACCTCTACCAAAAGCCAAGGGAAGAGCTGGGTGACAGTAAAATTGTCTGCTTGAACCAGTAAATCAACACAAATTTAAAATAATTCAACATTTATTTGATCAATGATAATGTATTTCCTTTTCCTTCCATCCATCCCTTTTCTACCACATTTACCTAGTTCAGGGTTACAGAGAGCAAAGGTTAACCAGGCAGCAAAGGGTACAAGAAAGGAAACAACTCAGGATGGGGAACAAGTGCAAACTAGGCCAAGATTAGTTCACACTGGGACAATTTAAAGTGGCAAATGCTGGCCTCCTGCTTTGATCCCACTGCCTGCAGGATACACTGTAGCTGCATGTGACTCTGTAATGGAGTAAGAGTGTTGAGAAAAAGAATGAATTAATGAATGAGTGAATGTTAAATTATGCTTTTCATTCTTCTTAATTGCATTTTCTGAATTAAAACAAAAATGAGATAGGGAGCTAAAGTCTATCACAGTAGATCTAGATGTATGGCATGCAATACTCAATCACAGAGTATACTGTTAGCCAAACAGTCAGCAGGTAGCCAACTTATACAGGTATGTCATTGGTGTGTGGAAAGAAGCCATTGTTGTCAAAGAAAAAACCATAAGGACATTGTTGAAAGCATACTAATTCCACATAGGCAGTCAACATGCTAGGAAGTGAGGTCAGATCCCTGGATCTGAAATGTACTCTATATGTCTTAACCACTGTAAAATGTTTGTCCATTTTTTTGACCCATATATATGTCCTATACTGTACACTGAAAAAAGTATAACATTGATGTTGTTCATTCAACGCATATTTTCTCTTTCAAGCAACTTAAGATTAGTCATTTAGTGTTGTAGCTTGAAATATTTAGTTTCAGATCTCAATCAAAGTAAGTTATGGTGGAGGGAATAAACATAAAAATCCTATTTCAGTTAACCTAATATTTTAGGTTGTTCGTGGCCATTTGTATATTCATCCAGTCGAACTTTCCAGCGTGCTGGCTTTCCAACTGCCAAAAAAGAAGAACACTTTGCAGAGTGGAGTGGAGGTGGCTTTTCAGCAGCAGACTTTTATAATGGAGGATTTCTGGTAAGTAACCCTGTTTCTTAACTGTTAATTTTAAGTATAAGAACTCGTAATAAAACATACTTTCAAGAAAGCTGTAGAAACGTTTAATAATTTTTTGTTGTATATTTAAGATTTACACTGCAAAATGCTTGTGTATTTGCATTAGATTTTTAAATAAATGTAAAAAGTACAGCACTGGAATGTGTTATGTTCATAATATTTCTAATAGCATAAAAACAGGTTGCGACCAATAAACCATTTTAAATTGTAACAACTTAAAAAAATAGATTTACTTCAGTATAAAACAAGTGAATTACACCCAACCACTCTAAATGATGTGCCTCAACTTAAAAATTGTGGGTTCAATAAGATAAAAAGAATTATATTGGTTCAGATTGAAAATATTAAGTGTGAATCATTACCTTAATTATTTTAAGTTGAATGGAGGTTATACTTTTTTCAGTGAGAGGTCCACTGTGATCTGTGGAAGTATTGGTGATAATATCAGAACCAGGTGAGTTGAATCCAATTAAACCTTTCTGCATAAATGCAAGGAGAATGAGCAAACTCCACACAAACAATGACTGGACTGAAACGTTGAAAAAATGCAGTGTTGTAATCCTTGTAATATTTATCAATTTATGTTATAAAATAACTTTTTTCATTAAAGGATCGTGAAGGAGTCACATGCAGTTTTAAGACCAGCATGGAATGCAAGGCAAGAACAAACCTTGGACAGAGTGGCAGTCTACTTCATGGCACATTCACCCATACACCCACACTCACTCACACTAGGCCAATATAGAGTCACCAGTTAATCTAAGCTGCTTATCTTTGAGACGTGAGAGTAACCACAAAAAAAAGAAAATCAACCAACTGTTGGAAAAACATAATAGCTCAAAACAGTCCAGGACTAGACAGTGGTACTAAACCGATGTTAGTAAAGCTGCCAGTTAGCATCCATAACCAAATTACCAGCTGTGTGATGTTTAGTTATTTTAAAATTAAAGGAAGCACATCATATTCACCTGCATGTTCACTCCAGAATAGAAGATCTCTGGTTTTCAGGTCCAGATTTTCAACATTCAGTATGGGTGCTAACTGTTTTTCATACTACACTCTAAAAAAATAGAGGGGCCAAAATGGTTCTTTGGAGTGATGCCATAAACAAACCATTTTCAGTGCCCAAAGAAAAAAAGAAATATCAACATGAAAGTTTCAGAAAGAATGTTTATTTACTTATATCTATAAGAGGTGTCGGAAATAGCCATGAAAAGGTGCATTTCCAGTAGGTTCCCAGTTTTAAAAGGACTCTTGCTGCATATAGTTAAGCAGATTCTGTTCAGATTGTCTTGATCTTTTGCATCCTTACCTTTTAAAGTTTTTTACTTCATCTACATATTAGAAACCATTCCAAAGCCCAAAATTCAAATTTCATATGCTAAAGATCCCGTTCCAGAATAAAAAGGTTTTTTTGTCAAGCAATGGTTCCACAAGCGTCCACACAAGCCAGTAAACTGGGCATACAAAACCAGTATTTTAGTGTAGTTCATGCTTCATTGGCATGAGAGTCTGATATATTTCTCTCTTTTTTTTTTTGGTATTTGGAGTTACCTCTGTAGTTGATCTCTCACTGTCTCTGTTCTTTATTTTTAGTAAAGACCCCTTTTGACTTTCCTCTCCACAGCTTTGGGTTGAAGATGGCTCAAAAAGACGAATGTATCTAATGCTTTCTCATTCATTTCCAATTTATTTAACCAACATAACATCCATCCCTCCATTTTCCAACCCGCTGAATCCGAACACAGGGTCACGGGGGTCTGCTGGAGCCAATCCCAGCCAACACAGGGCACAAGGCAGGAACCAATCCCGGGCAGGGTGCCAACCCACCGCAGCCAACATAACATGACCCCTGATAAACTGAGCAGCAAGGCAGGACACAGTATTGCACTTTACCAGTTACAGCTTGAACACAGAACCAGCTTGATTAATTTGCAAATGGTTCTAACAACACAGTTCCTCACATTACTGCTCACCACAGAGCAAAAGAAAGAAACAGCCTTGGATTGGAAACTGAATTTGTCCATTTATAGAAGATTGTAAATGTCAAGATAGGCACATGGTATGTGTTACATGAGAAATCCCAAAGGTAGACACAACCAGCTAATGTAAATGTATAAAGAATGTAACATTTTCTTGTACTGGTAGCAAGCATAGGAAAATACAGGAAACCAATGCTCATTATGTGTGCCATGCAGAATTAATGTCCTATTAATGCTTTCAGCCTCCTTGAACTGATAATATCTAAAACCACAGCCAAATGCAAATCAATTATAAGAATGACAAAAAACACAATAGACATGCAACAAAAATACTTGGACTTGAAAGAAAGATAAGAAAACTACAGCCACGGCCTATTCTTTCACCAAAGGAAATGAAGGTGCTGGGCTTTGTTGACTAAGTCAAGTGGAGATAACATATGCAGAGCAGTATTTCATGAAACGTTTGTATTAACTCTATAAAAATGACTTTGTACATTTGATACGTTTCTACTTTTCTACTTTTGAAAGAGTAAAAAGTCAGTCTTTACTGGGGATGTTTTCTGATTGGTGTGAAATGTGTAACACGTGAAGAATAGTTTCAATTTGTACTGGTACTTCTAAAGTACCTTGGGTCCGATATACAGCGGCACTCCATAACCTGAAGATTTTTTATTGAATATGTACCACTATGTTGTCTGGGACATGATTGTCCTCAAATTGCTTATTTTTGCAGTGTTTCTTTAGACTTTTTCTATGATGGCTGATAATCTGCACTGGTGTAACGGCAATAACAACAATCCTCAAACCCCCTCCATTTTGCTCCTGATAGGGAAGGATGCAAGCTGTCCCGGATGATCCTGGCACAAAGCAGGAATCGGCGCTGAACGGGGTGCCAGTCCACTGCAGGTCTTACTGACACACCAAACCGACTAACAAGCACATGATTTGGCTGTCGGCGGGAGGAAATAAAATACCCGGAGAAACACCAAAAGCAGTCGTGGGAAGACAGTGCAGATTCCACAGAAACAACGGTTGGAGGAGAGATTGGGACGCTATGCTGCACAAAGCTGCATTAATGAACTTCAAATATGTTTTCAGAAAATCAGTAGAGAAACACCTGAAAGAGAAAGCGATCCAAAGAAACTTGAATCTGCATTGACTTCCCCAGTTGTTAACGCGGTCCATAGTTACATTGTTCAGCGCAGAAGTTTAACACAGCATTCTTAAATCGACAACGTGCAAGTATCCACGGACGTTTCCTTCATTGTTTCTGTAGATGGAATGAACTGCACTGAAATGTATTAAATTTTAATTATGGTTATCTGGTCTTCCATTTTCTGAACCCATTTTTATCGGTGTCATCATGTTAATAGTCAGAGTTTATCCCAACGCCAAAAACGACTGCAAAGAAAGGACACCGACCTACCTGAGAGGCACACTGAAGTATATTTGTCTAAAATGATATATTTTCAGTGACTGACTGATTGATTGATTGATACCTAGTCGTAGACTGTTCATTTTAGATGGGTTTTTGATTTCTTTGTAATGTCGGGATTTGTATTTTGTTTTTTTTCTCCTGCAAATACAACGATACCTGGGTGCCCAGGAAGAAATAACACCCAACGCGTTTTGAAGGCAGATATTGTTTTCTTTTGTTTACCGAGTTGCCTTTTATCCATTGCAGCTCCTTGCTTTGCACTCCAAAAGTTGCTCCAGAAGACACATGTATGGATTGACTTCTTTGTCTCTGAAGGTAAAGGGCCTTCTCATCACCTCACTTAAGATGAAAAGTTCAGATGCGAGTCAAGTGTATTTTTAAGGCAAAGAAGAAATTAAAAAACTAAAATATATGAGCCACGCTTCGCCTTCCTTTAAAAGCGGGGTTACTGAGCGATTTCAAATTGTTATTCTCTATATTAGACCAACTATTATTTATATTTGCCGAGATTTTCTTTACATGAAAACCTATTTGTGTGCAACAGCTAAGACGATAAACTTGATGGTATTTTTATAACCTGAACACGCAAAAATAATTTTGAAATCACAAATGAACCAGGCCATGTAACCGTTAAATTAATAAGTCCGCAATGTACCGATAAATTCATTAACAGGGGAAGTTTTCAGCCCACCCGAAAAGACCTATGGAAGAGATTATTTGTTACGTTACTGTGGTTCATCAGTTTCCTCCTTTCCTCGAACATGTTACTCAAAATTAATTAACAACAGTAGGTCAGGTTAAATTTGTGCTTAACAATTGTAAGCATAACTCCTGTGTCATTTAGCGAAGGTATTGTTTTTTCACAACCATCATCGTTTGGTTACTCATGATATTAAAAAAAAAAAAAAAAAACTTTCCAAATAATTTACTTTTCCAGTTGGAAAAATACCAAGTGTGAGCGTTGTAAATAAAATATCTGTCATTAGAATTTTAAAACGTGTTTCGAAAAAATAACTATTAAAACTACACGCTGAATGAATGTGTCATATCTTAAAATATAGTACTCCTAAGGATTTGTTAGGACAGAGTACAGAACTGGGTCGTTTTTCGTCGTACAGAAAAGATGCTTCAAACTTTAAAAATTATCTGAGTGTGAAACAATTTATTTTAATAGGAACAGGGTTATCATCAACAATGTAATAATATATTCTTTTTTTGCCTATTCAAAGTAAAAACCTGAAACATCGATTTTTCTTGAAAGCATTATGACATTATATATTTATGTGAAATATTTTTCACAAGGAGAAAGCATTCTAAAATACATTTTCGTCACCTTTCTTTCATGAAAAATATGCGACATAGTAATTTGCTTTTATGACTAATTTATGCATAATAAAACACAAACTTTTTTTATTTTAATGTTGTTATTCCGTTATCGTATCTTCCCGCCTTTCTTGATTCAAATTGGATTTTTTTGTCGGGGGTTTCTGTTTATTTCCGATTTTTGGCTTAAACTTAACGATCTCTATTAACGTAAGAGTGAAATTAAATAATTATATTTAGTGGTGTCTGAATTCAATAAACTACTTTAAGTTTGAATCTCCCAACTCATTTAAATGTGAACATCGAGCTTTTGTTTACGAGAGACAAAACTTTAATGTAATACATTTGCAGGTAAAATGTGGACCAACATGCAAATAACTATACTGTAGGCATACCCCCAGAATTAACGGCTAAAGGTTTTAACCCGTATTACAGTATAATGTTCGTATTAACTGACCGAATTGTGCATTTAGAGCCTGTAAGCCTGTTCTGTTTAAAGTTACTAATTACGCAATACTATATTTTACAATATGTGTTTTCGATATCTGTATTGACTATAAAATATTTTGCTTAACATTGTAGCTTTACTTCAAATCAGTGTAACAAAGGACTGAATTTTTTTATAAATACGTTTAAAATATATGCAATTACATAAACGTAAACTTTGGGCGTTTTTTCCTTTTCTTTTTTTTATAGTGTTTGAATTTTTCCATTTAAGAATACATTTAGCACCAATAAATAACTGACAAACTTTAGTTATCATTTTACTTCTAAGCAACAACAACAGAAGGACAGAGTTTTTTCTCAGTCATCGTTTTTTGCATATTACCGCCATCTGGTGTTCACTTACGATAGATGAATTCAAGAGCTTACATTTGCTCTGCGTTCACTTTTGCTATGGCTAGGTTGTTTTAAAAGTTCTAAAAATTAGACACATATCAAACATTTGCTTATTTCAATAATATGAAGCCTTGAATTTCAACTTGATAACATTTTAAGACAAAAGCACATTCTGTGTTTTAACGATCACATCGCATTTATTATACAAGTACTTAACTTTGTTTTTGCAATGATCTTAGACTAAAAGAATAGCTTAAGCAGAAAGAAAGAAAGAAAGAAAGAAAGAAAGAAAGAAAGAAAGAAAGAAAGAAAATCAACTTCCGACTTTGCATAAGCTATATATATTAATTTTAAAAACAAAGATTTCATTCAGCTGTACAGGTTTTACTTAAAAGGTGCATTTTTTAATTATACTCTGTAGTAGATTTATTGTGTAGGGGCTATTCCGATTTATATTCATGTTTTAAAATATTTGGTTCATTATTTTCGAAAAGAAAGTATAGCTGCGTTTAAAATCATTCAAAATAAATAGCAATATTCACTATTCCTTATATATACAGTAAATTATAAAATTTTTTATATTCAAGTTGAATCTAAATCGTTTCATAATGTTGTTATTTTTTCATATTCCAAAAGCATGTTTTATACTAGTCTGTGTCTATAAGAGGCTTTTGTAATCACTATCCTCCACATTTAAAAACTGGTTTACTATTTTAATATAATTTCTTAAATTCAGAAACACATCGTGATAAGGAATAGACAGCGGGTTTAGGAGGTCTAGTATTTTTTTAAGAGTCCGTGTTTTCCTTCGTTAATAAGCTTAAGAAATAATCAGTAGAGCGCAATGAAGTCATCGCCTTTCTTGAAATACTACAGACATAAAAGGAAACGTAATTGTGGATAAACGAATAATTAATAAACTGGGGTCTCCATCCGAAAAATTTCAGACGTGAGGGCTTCAGACATTAAGTAACGTAACAAAACAAACGGGATTTTTTCTTTACTTTCTTCTTTTTGAAGTATCACGTGTTTACCCATTAATCCCGCTAGTTCAAATATTTTCTTTAAAATTTAAATTAAAATCAAAAATAAATGCAATGTTTATATAATTTAGGAAACACGTTTCGTGTTATTTCTGTGATACACCCGAATAAAAGCATATAATAAATTGTTGGGTCTTTTTTTTATATATTTTTTTGTCAGAAAGCTGTGTATAAAGTACAACATTCTAAATAACACAGTGAATTCGCACGTTTCTTTCCTGAAAGCAATATTCTGCCAGAAAGGTAACCTATCAAATTTCTTTTGATAATATACAAAATACTGTACGACTGTTTAGCATTTAACATGGCGGGGCTTTGTACTCCAAATGGATGTTCATAAAAAGAGTTCAAATCCCTAAATAAACTACCATAATGACATGTCAGTATTTACATTAAATAAATGAATGTGTCAAATAAAACTCAAGAATAAGTCCTTCATGAATACTACTATCATCGTTTTTGGCTCATTTCGGGACTCTACTTTTGTTTATTCCGAAAAGCATATGGTAGAAAAAGGCTTTTCAATTGAATTCAAAGACATGCTAAGAATTGTATTTTACAGCTGAATCCAAATATAGAAACTGTATTCTAAAAACACTTTTTTACATTACAATTTACTAAAACCCGCCTAATTCTTTATGAGCTCGCGGTGAGAGCCTACTGGCGACATATACAGCTCAAGACGGAAATCAATGCAAAATATATATTTAAATAATTTGTGTGACCCTGTGTTTGGATTCAGCGGGTTGGAAAATGGATGGATGGATGATTTTTTATAGGTTATGTATATTGTAAATGCAGCTTTCATTTCTTGTCTATACAATGTGTAATTCCGAGCTTTTGATGCACGTTATGGCGGATTTCTGCTGATAATTTTGAATTTTGCAGAAACATTGGGTTTTTTTTTTTAAATAAATGTGCTTTAATAAAGTTTTTAGAATGAATACAACAGTCTCAGTCGTTGGTGAGGCAGCGAGCTCGCCTTTACTATTTTGGATTGTTCTTTTCTAAAGTTTCTCCTGCGATTTCGTCATGCAGAATTTCTGGAACTTTGAGCCTCAAGGTTGTGCCCGCTGTTTATTACAAGAACTGGATACCCTCCCTCCGCAAGAACCTGCTTCCTACTAATAAACTTCTAGTGTTCAATGAATAAAGATCAAATTGCTGATCTTGGATATATTGTAGTATTGGTCAAATCGGAATCTGCTAGTGGTTTCAAAACATTTAATCACATTAGAATTAAGTTTGATTTGTGCGGATTTTTGTACGTGGGGTGGTGTTTAGAAGCATTCCTCCATAAAACTTTAATAGCAATAGCAAGGTTCGGTTGTTGTCATGGATACAGTTATACGACTGTGGCTTATAAGAATCTGCATCCAGTGTAGGGAAGAACATTTCTGTTTGTGATTATGGAACTGATTTTAAAAGAAAATGAATGTTCAGTGTGTGCCTTTCGCGATGAAAGAGGAAGATCAAGCTGGCTCTATAGCTGCCTTAACAAATAAACTTTTTTTTTTCGGGGGGCAGTGTAAACAAATCTCCAACTATCGCTGTAAACGTCAAAACTATATTATCGGGAATACTGGCATCTAGTAAAACGACCCGAAAACCTTTTTAAACTCAAGATACTATGCGCAGAAAAACAGCAAGGACTTTAAAGTTGTTTAAAATTTGCATCTTTGGATGATGAAGTTGTTTCGAATTCCTTTATCAGGTATTGATGGTAAGCACAGTGTATGGATTGGACGTCTGAGTTAATAACTGAGTGTCTCGAGTAGTTGCTGAACTTCATATTAGCGTTTCACAGACAAAAGAATAATAAGCAAATCAATAAGGCAAAAGCAAAATGCGTGCAGGCACATCTAAGTTAATCCAATGAGACAAAAACTATATTTAATAATATTAGACTGTACAATGTTCACTGTGGGTTTATTTTTTAATTGGTCATTTTGTATTAACGTATTTTAATATTACACTTGTGTTAAAAAATAACAGAATTGTATATATTTAGATACAGTAGCATGCTGTATAGGAGTAGTTCCTACTAGAACTGTTCTTAATATTCAGTGCACCTCATATGTCAAATTTACTGAAATTTTAAAGAAGGTTTTGTAATTGTAGGGTGATTGGTAGTTCATTTCATGGTTTTATTTTTCATGCTATCTTTACGAAAGATAACTCGCAACCTGAAAGAGTTTCGTTGTGCATAAAGGAAATGGGAAAAATACATAGCAAAACAATAAACGGTCGTGCACATATCCATTCATGTTGGTTTTAATCAAAATAATACAAATTGAATATAACGTTAAATGTATATCATATATCATCTCAGTTAATTTGACTATACGGCACTTTTGACCAAAAGCCTTCGTGTTTTTCTATATCCGATGGATGAAATTCTTCCATACTTTAAAAAATGAAAGTGAAATCCAATAGATTCTATATTGAGAAAAGTATGAGTGTGCACTACATTCGTCTTATAAATTAAAACATACTGAATTCTGTTGCATTAGAATTAGACGACAGTTCGTAATAGGCTTGTTTTTGTCTTTTAAATGTGGTATTAATTTCCGCTTTGGCGACATCTGCAGGCAATAAAATGAAGCTTCATTCATTTTTATGTATATAAAGTTTACTGTTCCACATTCATACCTGTTTACGGTGTCACGTTTATATAAGTATTAACAATTAATGTGATAATTAAAACTAATCTGTATTGTTGTGGAATAGCATTGTTCAACGGTTACTAAATGTCTATTTTGTACACAGAAACTAAAAAATAGCATTTTCAATTGAGGAGTGAAATATTTAGGTTATATTTGAATGAGGACAATGTTATTTAATGCATGTGTTCTTTAATTATGAATAACGTTCTTAACAAGTAATTTGCCACTTTCTGTTTCAGTAACGTATATTAATTAACACATAAAGCCCTCCGTGTAAATTATGAATAGACCCCCTTGTTATACTGTTAGACCTAAAAATGTACTTAAATATATTAACAGTCTCGACTGAATGAATTATTAAAATATATATATATGTCGAGTAATATAATTAATTTAGCATTGTTAACATTACCGAATAATGTAAAAACAATTGAGTTATGTTGTTTATATCAGAATTATTTGAATTAGTAAAATGATACTTAAATTATCCTTTAAACTAACTGCAGTCAAACCTCAAATAATCGTTATAAATTAGTATAATTTATTTGCTTTATAACATTTTGTGTCTAAATCAAAATTACAAAGAATAATAAAGCAAGTTTTGAATTCATAACGTAACTGTTTAATAGATTTAAAATATACCTTTGTTTTGATATACCTAAACGGACAACAGAATTATAGTTTCATTTTAATTTAACAGGAAATCCACGTTGACTTTGTCATTTTTTTTCTAACTGTAACAATAAAAAAAAACTTACATCCGAATACGTGTTAAAATGGACTTCGACTTTAAATAGAAGTCGTCAAATCATTTAAAAAATTTAAAACACTTCATGCATTTGTTAACATATTGATTTCTTTATGGTTAAACCTGTAATTTGTGGGATAATTCAAGATCGGCTTTAAAAATATAAACCTGTTCAAGTAATTAAAAATGAAGTGGGGGGGGGGGGGGGGGTTAAATTACGCTATAGATATTATTTGATTTTGTTTTGTTTTAGGGCGTTTATGCTTCCTAAAGAACTCTTTATGATGTTTAGTGTTTTAAGTCAGACGTGCTTTAAATATGAGGGAATGAAGGATTGCGTCATTGTATATCTGCAAACGGGAAAAGGTGACGGTTATTTCAGTAATTTTAATAATAATAATAATAATAATAATAATAATAATAATACAGAAGATAGGCGACACGACGTTCTGACTCAATACGTTTTATCAGGGATAAACACGGAACCTTATTTCTCTAATTGTGTTTTCTATTTTTTGGCCGTGATATAACCTCCTTATACTTTATATTTAAAAGTACTTCAAATTCTAAAGGTAATGGCACATGACCTTCATTTTCAAGTTTATTTATTCATGTATTTAGTAATTTGGCAGTACGTGTACTATAAATTTGTTTGAAATGGTCAATTTGTACATTCCAAAAGGTAAATTATTTCAGGAATTACCTAACATTTGCATTTTTATTTGGTAAGATGTCTCTTAAGCACAATCTATTTCAGTTATTTCTATTTTGTTAGCATCTTTAAATAAAATTGCCAAGTGTGCCTTAACCCAGTTTCTCACATAAATGATAAAAACGAGTCGCATCTTTAATATTAAAACAGAGACTGCATGGGTGGAGCATCCACATAAATCTGATTTTCTGATTGGACATTGCACAGGAAGTCGCTCTCAGACGTTCCTTTCTATTTGAAAAGTCAATTGAGAAGAACCCTTTGCCTTCGTTAAAATATGTCCCAGCAATGTCATGCACCGAAAAACTCGTTTTCAGCTCTTTTTCCATTAACTCTTTAATCAACGCTGGTTCGAGGAGGTATAACTGTTCTGCGTATCAACCGACCACCTTTCCCCAGGATACTAGAATTCCACACTTTTGGAAATCAGTGTCAGCTCAATCGAAGTCAGAAGAAATGAGCCATCACTCTCAGCAACACAGTATGGGTTTGCCTCAGCATCAATTTCACTCGGGAATGGTGAATTGGACCGAACCTTCTAGACCCGGTCGCACGAACCATGTAACTGACTGCAACTACTTGGCTTCTAACGTAAAAGAGGACTCCGCTTATTTTTTTTTTGACACGGAAAAGCATTCAAAGCCATTACCCGACGTTTCTGCATTTACCAGGTTGATGTCAGAGATGGGTTCTATGAGCAGCGCTGCAGGACCTATCCAAGGGCATTTCTGTCCAGATCTGCCCTATGCATCGATTAAAGGCGTCGAATGCTCCAGTCGAGAGATAACCACTGTCGAACATCCAGTCTCGTCACATTCGGGCAGCTGTCAACTATTTAATCTAAACTATCCACAAGGTGGCTCGGAATCAAGTAGAAAAGGCACAGATGATTTTATTTCTTGTACCTCTGTCTCCCTCCCTCCTAAGGCCAATAACAGCACAAAAAGGGACAATGCAGCTGCAATGCAAGACACTTCCTCAGTAGATTTCCCAGATGATGACACAACATCAACTCAAGACACGCAAGGTGGGTAAATGAATCTATTAAAGAAAGAGAAAATGGCCTTTATGGCCGAAACGACAGGAAAAGGCAACTTAGCTTTGAGATGAAACAAGGTGATTTTAGAAAGGCTATAAAGCCGCAGCAGACAGAGACAAAAAGAATCGTAGCTGTAAAATTAATTTATTGCACCTGGCCCTGTCACAGAAGTAACTTGCAATTTGCTTACAGGGCTGTTTACAGGATACAGAAAGCGGATGGCTCTTTTGCTAATGAAGACTGAAAAACAAGAATTCCAAAGAATTCCTAGTGGAATTCATTACTCGAGCAACACGTTGTATATTGATACAAGCTGTTGTATATGATATTACTCTTCTTTTTCAAGTACACTACTGGCTTGTTTATAAGATGTACAATATACACTTACTCTTCACCGTATACGAACAGATTAGTTTGTATACTTTGGGCGCGAAATGCACTTAATGTTTTAAAAAAAGAAACTCCGACACATTTAATTTGAACTCACTTATTGCACCACGGGTCAGGCACAGCACATTTAACCGTTATTGTTTGTTGTAACGTGTCAAGAAAGATCATTTTTTATGTTTCACATTGAATAACACATTCTGTGAAATGTTTACCATCTCTGCAAAACTTTATAACCCAAAATTAAAAGAAAATGTGCTTGGAATAAAATTATATTCCGTATTTATTAAGAAAAAAAAAATACAACTCTGACGTTTGCAATAAACTTGGTAAAGTAAACAGCAGATGGAGATAATTCTAAATGCAATCTGAGAGAAAAAAATGAGACACAATTACTGAGCATCAGGATTAAAAAAATAAAAATAATAATAATTTTTTAAAAAGCTAATAGTGTTACCTTCTTGAAAAGGCTTTGAATGGAAACATTTTTACTTAGCAGTTGTTTTTCTTCTAGAGATGGGATACTTATATTTACATTTAAGTCATAATCACATTCGTTTTTAAACATTGCGTATTAGTAACGCTTTACAATGAGGAACAATTAGGAACGCTTTACAATGACCTAAATCATCTTTCAAAATATTTAAGCTACTTCAGCTACTGGAAGGAGGACAGAAATCTGTGCTTTGAAGCAAATAATTAGAGCACTTGGATGAAACTTTTCTTTTGTCCCTAAGAAAAAAACACAGCAATTACCTTAGCAAAAATAAAGATTCCGAAGAGGTTCTTCACGGCGATGCTATAGAGAAATCTCTCCCATAAAGGTCCAATAAGGAACCTTTTAGTTAGATAACAGGTTCCAAAAAGTACCTTGGATAGATGATAACATTTATAAAATTGCAATGGGCTCCTAATTTTAAAAGGACTTACTGCATACAATAATATATGAAGTTAAGTTCCGGTTTTCTTAATCCGTAAGTATGCTGCTAGGTAACCTACGAGACATTAAAACACTTCTGGTTTGTCCTTTTCACAGCCCCAAGTACCAACTTCATTAGCAGAGGTTCTGTGGCAAGCAGTAGTCCTACGAGGATCCACACAACCCAGCAAAGTGCCATTAAATGACCAGAATATCAAGAGTATAGTCGACATTTCAGTCAATGTATTTCTGCCTTCTCAAGGAAACGTTTCTATTTTATTTTGTTTTGAGGAATTTGATAGATCAAGGCTTTTTTTTAGGTCACGTCACACTTAAAATGACTCATTAAAGTATTCACTGTATTAGATAATGAATTACTTGAGCTCGTATAACCACGACAAAGTGCGTTATGTGTTATGTAATGATTTTTTTAGATGGTAACAGCAGTCATGTTTGCGTGATTAAAAATAACATTTGAAGTTTATCCACGTCTTATTTCTCACTTGGCAGAAAACACACATGGACAAAATGCTCCTGGAAACTGGCTGACAGCAAAGGCCGGAAGGAAAAAAAGAAGCCCTTACACGAAATACCAGACTTTGGAACTGGAGAAGGAATTCCTGTTTAATATGTACCTGACTAGAGAGCGCCGCCTAGAGATCAGCCGCAGTGTGAACCTCTCGGACAGGCAGGTCAAAATTTGGTTCCAGAATCGGAGGATGAAACTGAAAAAAATGACCCGGGAGCAGAGAATCAGGGATGTACACGCACATTTCCCCGTGTGATATGAAAGGAGATTAAAATGATGTACTTAAAATCAGAGAGCTAACAAGTAAAGCAACAATTTTTCATAAAACGAATCTTGCTGCTCGTGTGGAATTACAGCAAAAAAAAAAAATAATAATAATGTATAAGGGTATATGGATATAGCCTGGTTATAACCAGGTGGCATTTTGTTCTGCATACGATCTGATTCATATTCTAATTTCAATCCGTCCCTTTAAACGGTTCCCTCATTTAGAAAAGTGCCATGTTGCCTTTCTACTCTCATTTTCGAAAAGGTATATTGAATTCTGCACACAGAGGATGCAATTAAAAGGGCGATTCTTGAAAACGTGAGTTACCTGTCTTAAATGTGACTTATTATTCCGCAGTTGATTGAATCATATGGTTACGGCAAAACATTCCTTAAACGTGCAAAACGCTGTTTGTCTTCATTGTGGAGAAAACTGAAAATGTCTTGGGTCGAGATCACGTGTCTTAAGACCCCTTGTTTAGCGTGGCCATTTTTTTTCCTGTTGTAAAACTGGAATATTATGCTTGTGAGAGTTTTCATACGGTTCGTTGTTTATCATAAATGAGTGGAAACTAAGAACTCAATTACCTGAAAACATCGTCTTTACAGATTAATCGTTATATTTCTATCTTTGTTTGAGCTCTAAGCATGACTCCGTTTATTAGTATGGATGATCGAGTGAATCCATTCGTGTCCGTTATTACCTGATTCGATATAGTGGATTATCATTAGTAGTAGTAGTCGTAGTAGTATAGTAATATGTAATTTGCGTTTAAGATGAAATTTATAACCAGTTACTTGTTATTAAAACACTAAAGCACAAAGACCCTTTGCGTATATATATATATATATATATATATATATATATATATATATATATATATATATATATATATATATATATATATATATATATATATGCGTGTGTGTGTTTGTGTTTGTGTGTGTGTGTTATGCATGTATATTTTGTATTAGCTGGTCTGGGTGGCTATCGCTGCACATAGTAACCATTAGACGGTAACATGGGAACCTTGTTACTGCTAAAGAAAAAAAAAGTATTTTGGTTGTAAATGAAAACATGAGAATCGTGAAATTGACTAATTTAATTATGTGAAACTTTAATTTTGTTCTTTCAAAATAAAAAAATATACTTTTTTGGTGAAATGATGCTTATAAGAATATGATCAGTGTTGTAAAACCCAAAAATAAAAAAATGAATGATTAAACCAAAATTGGAGTAATTGCAATAAATCTGAAATGATAATAATATTACATGTTTCATTACATTGTTATTATAAAATAAAATCTCATGTATAATAAATAAATGAAATAACAGGCATCTAAATCTGTTTACTCCGATGTTGCTGCTAATTGCGGGTAGTCACAAAATGTTTTCTAAAGGTCCAATTCGAACTGTGCCAAAAGTCAAATAAACTTTTTGTGAAGTGATCCTTTCAATAAGATAATAATCTTCAAGGCGGTTGGACCTGGATATAAGGAAAAACTGTGATTTATTTAAAAAGAAGAAGAAAATCAGCCTGTGATTCTATTACAAACTCAAAATTTGCAAGAAAATCTGTGCTGATTTACAGAAAAAAGGATCGATTGACATAAGTCAAGACTTCTGATTCAAAATTAAGATTTATATTTTCAAAACCATCCATTGAACACGTTAGTTTGATTTTCGTATATGTGACATTGAACTATTCCAGCTTTTACTAAAATGTAAAGTATTACTTGTAGTCGACTCCACTCAAATGACCTCGGAACTGATAGCGTTAATCTTAATTTCAGTGTGGACGATGCATGAAAACAACAACAACAAGGATGTTTTCAGTTTTTGGGCATGTAAGACAAACGTTAGGAGAAGTTAATGTTTAAATGACCTAGCAAAAGGATTTATTGAGCTGTGACACAAAAACTCATAACTGAGTGAGGTAAGACCAAATGATGTCATGCAAGGATCATTCAACGCAATACACCAAATCTAACGAATTTACCATTTACATAACAAGAGCTAAACTGTAGAGTGATTTAGGTAGTTCCATGTTGTTGGGCTTCATACGATCACAGGAACTTGAAACTGCCTGAATTACTCCAGTTCTCTGCCTCAGTGATTGCATGCATTAAGCATACAGTAACAAACCAGCTTTTACAGTTAATTTTCTGCTTTTCTTTAGAAATCCACGAAGTTATATTAAAAACTATATATATATATATACATACACGATATATACTATATATATATATATATATATATATATATATATATATATATATATATATATATATATATATATATATATATATATATATATATATATATATAAACGATAACACATACGTTGCACGATTATTTAAAATGTAAACTTATTGTGACGGGTGTTATTAGTTTGTATGAATGTACATTTTTGCGACATTGCTATAAATATGGGAGGTGGAAACACAAACTAAAACTTAAAAAGAAGGTAGATAAAATGGATAGAAAGAACACCTTATGAAAGCAGGACATTGGTTGTTCCTGCTATTTAATTGTCTTCCCAAAAGCTGGACACTTTTTTTCGCAGAAAGCCTTGGCTTTATTTCAGTGTTGTTAACTTTAATTATACATTTCATAATGTCCACTTAAACGGTTCGGTTAACTTTTCTTGAGGGTTACTTTTCGTGGAAATACATTTCCCTAAGTATTAAATCCAGGACTCTCGTTACAACCACACACACACACAAGCTCTTAAAACACACGAAAATTGACAACATACTTCATAATAAATGAAAAGATATTGAGCGAAGATTGAACAAAGATAAATAGTATTCTCTTACTGCTCTCTCAACCATCTATAATGTATACTATATACATGTATTTATATATCTTAGTATGTTTGTTTTTATGTATGCATGCATGTATGTATTAGTATATGACACGATTAACAAACATAAAATTTTGCTACCGATAGCATTTCTTTGCCCTCTTTAATCCCAAGACGCAAAAAAGCATTACTTCTTTCATGTTATACAGTTTATCAAAGTTTCCAAAGACTACTTGTTTGCAAATTTCAATAATTCATTAAAAACAAAAATATGACTACATTCCAATGCGTATTCAAAAAGAATAATAATGAAATAACGACATAGAATTAAATATAATCTCATCTTCTCAACCGTTTCTATTGAGTGCAGTGACTTTGTGACATATATATACACACACACATATATACATCTATCTATCTATCTATCTATCTATCTATCTATCTATCTATCTATCTATCTATCTATCTATCTATCTATCTATCTATCTATATATATATATATATATATATATATATATATATATATATATATATATATATATATATATATATATATACATACACACACCAACAGATAGATAGATAGATAGATAGATAGATAGATAGATAGATAGATAGATAGATAGATAGATAGATAGATAGATAGATAGATAGATAGATACTACGTCGTAAATGAAAACGAGGATTCAAAATTAAGCCATTCCAAACTGGTTTTAAAAAGATACCCTAAATAAGTCAGTTATTATCGTTAAAATTATTATTTGAAATTCAAGATCATTCAAACCGTTTCATGGTGATTTTCTTTAAGAGGAAATTACCATTTTTTCATATCAACAGTAAAAAACAATGGCGGTGGAACATCACAATCTCCAATGACCCGTGATTGTAATGTTAATAGGTAAGGTCGCCAGATTTGGACACCAGCTACAATATTATCAATATATTTTGTACATAGCTAAGCAGCGAAATTGCCCTTCTTAAATTCGTATATACGAATGCATTGTTCTTGCACGTATACGATCTTTGTACATACAGTTTAAGGGTTTCTTTAACATCCAAAGTTCATTTCACATTGACACTGTTCTGTACAATTTAATAAAAGGCAAGTATTTTGATTGTATTACATAGCATCAGGAATGTAAAGATTTATTTTAGTATGACTCACGTTTTTATTTGCAGTTACTTATCTCTGTATACTTAATTTATTCTGTGCCCGTGGAATAGCATACAATTGATTGTTGAAAATCCTGACTCCATACCTAAAGTCTAAAAAAATCAAAATTAACAAAATATGATCATTTTACTTCTAAATATAAATTCGAAATCTTTATCAGCGGTTAATGGAAACGAGAATGACTCCCGTTGAGGTGTCTATATGACCTGGTATGGCTAAAGATTCTTTGAGCTACGACTCTTCCAATACTTCGGGCCCACGAAAAATTATTAGATTATTGAAATTGGTAAGATAAATGTAATTTTTTCCAGTAGTATACATTTAAAAATATCTATTTTGTTCAACGTGTATTTCCCTAATAATTCCACGGATTAATTTACATGGGATTAATTTTAAAAATTAAAGAGCGAATTCATAGAAAATGATGAGTTAACCGTAGCAATTGATTTCCCCGATGCATCTTTTGTTCATTCTTTGTTTCATTTCATAACATTGTAGGAAATTAGATTTTCAGAACGGAGTCTCGGCGACAGTGTGTTTATTTCTGTGAAAGAAAAACAGTTGAGTTCAGCTTCACAGCCTTTCTCGTTGCATACATAACATTTTACACACACGGTTCACTTCTGCATTACCTGTTTTTTTATACGATATACAGTTGTATGTCTGTATTCCAGTAGGAATGAAAGCTCTGTGGATTTGTGGTTCTTGGATGAAGCAAGAAATTCCTACTGAGTTTATAGTGCTCACTTTTGTTTACTCTGTAGAACAGGAAAGGGTCGCGTTGTGTGGAACTTTGTTTTCAGAATGAGCAAAGGCTGTTTCTGCCTAGTCATAAATAGCACCCTAATCGTGCATTAGAGAAAAGGATTAACGAAAAAATAAGACCATTCATGCCATTTTTTTTGCTGCAACTTAAACTGTTAGAGTAATCTTTTATTTAAAAAAAAAGGCTAATGGAAAAAATATTTATTTAATTGTTATTGTGGACTGCTTTTAGGAAATTCATAACGAATTGTTTCTGTGGTATAATTATTCAGTCTGAATATTTAAAATACTGAGTTCCAGGTACACTATACCAAGACTTTTCGACCATTCGCAAAAACAAATATTTCAGAAGATACAGTTTTATAATAATAAAATAATACTCAATAACAATAATAATAATAATAATAATTAGAAGAAGAAGAATAGGTGTGTTTTGTTAGTACTGCTGTGACATAGGCACCTGCTCCGTTGTATGAATTAGTAAGAAATTATTTGTACATTTTCTCGACAAGCTATCAGTATTGTAACAACAAAACAAATAAAATAATATAGGGAAGAGTCTTGTGTGTGTTCTGCATAATGCACAGAAGACCATTCTTTATACAAAAAATATTGACTGCTGATGCCTAACAATCAAACATAGTTTGCAGACAATTTTTAAAAATAGTGGATTGTGTATAATGCGCAACTTTTATAAGAATGAACATAATGTTTTCTTATTTTATAATGGAGTAAAAACTAAAATGGTCGTGATGCAGTTTGAGCATGTGGGTATATATTTGCATAAAAAGTATAGTATGTTATCGAAGATATGGATTGTAAGAAAAGAACACTCTTTTGGGCTGCCCCTCTGGCGGATTGATTTACGCCTCATTGACGCTTTATCAGGCACACGAAAAAAGTCTGACCAATCATTCGCTGGGAGCTCACAGCACAGCAGCCAAGCTGTATTTTGTTGGCTGGAAAGTTAAAAAGGGTAGTGTACAAATCTACATCTGTCCTATATATTTTCCCTTCAATGAACCGTGTTTTGTATGATGTCTGAGAATGTCCATTTCTGGAGCTCTGAGCAATTATTATGTCGATTCTATTATAAGTCACGAAAGCGAAGATGTCGCCTCAGCCAAGTTCTCCGCTGGACCTTATGTAGGTTCGAGGCAGCCGGGACACAGCGAACATCTAGAGTTTCCTTCGTGCAGTTTTCAGCCTAAATCTCCAGTTTTCAGCGCATCTTGGAATCCTTTTAATCCACATTCGTCTCCAGGGTTGTCTACTATTTACCATCCTTACTTCCCGTCTCAGAGTACCCCGACTTCGGACAATAGGTACCTACGTACTTGGCTCGATTCAGTCCCAAGGACAGACCCTTTGCCTCTGCAGGGACAGGTGAAAGTTGAGCCGTTGGCTGGACATGTTACGGAGAGCCAGAAAAGTGGAGCGCAAGATTACAATTTGGAGCCCTCATCTGAAAGGGAGATTAATTCCAATCAAGGCCTCAGCTTCGAAGACAATAATGAAATTTGTGAAGTTAGGCGGGACAAAGACATGCCAGATCAAAGTAAGTTATAAAAAGAGGAAGTAAACAGTGTTTAAAGCGTTTACAGTGTGCCATAAAACAAGAACAAAGCAGAGGATGCTGCAAGGAAAACAATTTCTGTGACCGTTTGGGTGTACTGTTAGCCTTCATGATTCCTTTTGCAAATACCTAAGGCCGAAAAGTAAGAATAAGAGCACATTATTATTATTATTATTATTATTATTATTATTATTACTATTGCTATTAACGTTTTTACTTAGGACTTCCAATGACCGTATTTGAAGCAAAAATTAAGGTGATTAAAAAAGTATGAACCCAATTGCACCTTGGGAAAAATAATTACACAAGCTTATTGTCTTATCTCTTTTTTTTTTAATATGATGAATATTTTGTTTTTGCGTTATTTCTGTGAAAAATCATTGTTCTTACTAAATTAAATTAGAAACAGTCAGAAGTCAAATTAACAGTACACCACCACCAGATTGCCAAGATATAGTTTTCTTGGTGTGTTCCTTCTAAAAAAAAGAAAAGTATTTTAACCACTGTAAAGGAAAATGTAAGTGTGTCTAAAAGTTGAGCTTTATATAATTAATGTGTGTTCATATATGTATAAGCTTTGCCAAATGTATTTTTTTGTATTTGCAATAAGACAAGTTGAAAAATGATTCTGCATTGAAAGATCTACACAAGACCATGAATAACTCAACCATAGCATACACGTTCAAGATTTCAGTTTTACATTTACTTTTATTTAAAAGATTATGCATAATAAAGCATTTTTGGCAGGAAAAAGATAGCTCTCGAAAATGTGTACAGTAATGCAGTTTTGTGCAAAAAATGTGCTGCTTCCCCTTCTTAGCACACATATTAACATATTCTTGATATTGTGTTTAATTTTCAGAAATAAATGTATTTCCCAAGAATAAACATATTATCGTGTATATCTCTAGTTTATAACGTGAGTTATTCTATTCCAAGACATAAATGAAAAATGTTTCTTTAAGCAGTGTAATATTCTACAGAAAACAAAGATACCCTTGTGTTAGATCAGGCAGCAATCCAAAATAAGCAGTCGCGTGAAAGTTAAGGATTATAACGGTTATTCTTCCTATGTATTTCACTGTAGCATTGGTTGGAATAAATTCTGTGTGTGAGGAGAATCGGCTCCGTCACTTTTTTCCTAATGGAAATTTAAGAATTGGTATTTTAAACGGTGTAATGGAAACTGCAATATTGTAATCGCCTGTGGCTACAGTACTCCTAGTATCATATATGATTCCTTTAAGACCATTGATAATTTCACTGTTGGTCTTGATTCATAGCTTCAATACAGCTCTAGAGAAATGGTGCCAAGATAAGCTCAGGGGTCTTGTGGTGCTCTGATTTCATACGATATTATTGATTTTTGTATGCGATAAATATACTTGTATTGGGGATTTCAAGTAACTGTTTTTATATATTATTTTTAAGTGAATCTCAGGTTAATCATTCTTATTTGCATATCTCCAGGCAACCCATCCGCCAATTGGTTGCATGCCCGTTCTTCTCGGAAGAAAAGATGCCCGTACACCAAGTACCAAACACTGGAATTGGAAAAGGAATTTTTATTCAATATGTACCTGACTAGAGACCGAAGACACGAAGTGGCCCGACTACTGAACTTGACAGAAAGACAAGTGAAAATATGGTTTCAAAACAGGCGAATGAAATTGAAAAAAATGAAGAAGGAGCAACCAAATGAATAAAAAAAAAAACACTTTTCAACATTCTTCTATTATTTAAATGACAGTGATTCCAATTCCATGTCACTCACCCTTATTGTATATCTGTCCATAGGTGCATTTCCTTCATAGTGGTGTTTGAAAACCTTGTACAGTTTCTAAATAAATGTTCTTTATGTCTTTATGGGTTGTTACGTTAGAACACTCCTGTTTTAGAGTCAATTATGTTCCTCAGGTTTGTTAAGGTTTTCACCATATGAAAAATATTTTGACTATATTAATTAAACAGGAATATCCGCAACAAGAATGTTTTTAACCTCACACATTTTCTTTGCTCGGAATACACACTGCTGGTCAGTAATATAACTTATACACTATGGTGCTGTAATTCTTATATTTTATTCTTTAACCTTAAACTAAAATACCCAGCGCTAATATGCATGATATATCTATTAGTTTTTTTTACTCAGATTGCTAAACCCTAAGACGGAATAAATGTTCTTATAAATAAAATGAAAAAGATAGAGAAGATGACCGTTCCAAATATTTTGTTAACTAAGAAATTGTAAGATGTATTGTACTGTTGTGTTTTAGAAGTATAAAAGCCTTCCAAGTAATTTTCAATAAAGACATACTGAATCTCATGAGGTTTATGATGAACATGTAATTTTTGAATGGCATAAATAACGCTAATTTACGAAAATGTTTTCCACTGTTTTAAGCAAAACCTAATATTTCATTGTAATTGTTGTAACCCACTTTTATACTGTTCTTGTTTATACTGCTGTTTCCAATAGAAACAAAATTAACGATAATGAAAGTGCGCTTTTGGTGCTTATAAAGTGCACACATTAATCACATACATGAAGATCGTCTATGGTGTACGCCCTGCTTGTTGTACATAGTTTTTGTCTAGTTGCTGTTAACTGGAGATCTACGTCTCGAATGATACTTGAATGACAATGCAGTGTAACGATTCGGTAGAATATCTGTTTACATTTCATTCTAGAGTATTCCGTTACAGCGCATTACACATTTTGTATGTTTATGGAAGTGCATCTTAACTCTCAGTTTGGAAATTGTCTTGTTTACTGTATTTCTGATGTCTCCTTAGCGTTACTGTTAATTGTGTAAACAACGGCCTATGGCACTGAGTCTTTTACTTTCATCTATTTCGCCAGACCCCCTACCCTGCATAACAGAGGAGAGCTCCAGATTGGGAACGCAAAAGACACAGTGTTTATATATATATATATATATATATATATATATATATATATATATATATATATATATATATATATACACACACAAACAGATAAACTGAAATGCAGATACTTGTGTATTCATTCTTCGTTAACCTTTTCATCCTATCGTCTTTTCCAGGCTAATATACTTCGAACCTATCGTTGTGTTTAAAATGTATGTTAAAAGTGTTTTGCACATAAACTCTGTGTAAATGTTTTTACAGCATATAAAGCTGGTGTTGTAATTTTTCCTGTCTTTGAGAGTGTACTTTACTTGTTCAGCAGCACGTTCATATATTTAATATTGTAAATGGCATCCATTCATTGTCAATTTCTTAATTTATTCAGAATAAAGTGATGCACGGGACACATATTCTGTCACTGAAAGATGCTAATCTCTTGAAGCGAACATTGAACGGATTTTAGACCACATGCTCCTAAGTGAAGAAATTTGGGTTGGATGTGAACCTTTAGGTTTATTATTATTGTTATTATTATTATTATTATTGTTGTTGTTGTTGTTGTTATTGTTGTTGTTATTCAGATATAACAGTGCATACAATAATTGCCTTTTTATTGTGAACAAGCAATTTTAAAATTTACAGAGCCTCTAAGGCTTAGTTTGAACTTGTCACAAATAATTTTTTTGGCTCAATGGTTTTTAAACCCTTTTCAAGTATTTGATAAAATGTAGTTACAGCTTTACGAAATGAGAGTTTTGAAATCAGGTTTACTATATTTTTCCTGCACATTTATTTATTCACTTTTTATCATTTCTATTAGAGCATTGAAAGTATGGATATTTTGCTATAATTAAGGCAGGTTTCTATTCATACCTTAAAAGTCAGATATATTTTTTCTATTTTGATTTTTAATAATGGACAATTGTTCTTTAACTTGACCATTCTACTCTGTTACCAGTTTGGAAACTTCGGTACTTTAAGTGTATTCCCAAATTTTTTTGGATCCTTCCATATTTACCTGGAAAATAATATTTCGTTTATTTTCTATATTTACTGATATGGCTTTCTGTAATAATTAAAACGCTTCTCAATTTTATATTACCTCAAACATCAATATATATACACTGTTCTTTTTTATATGAGATTCGGTCTTTAAAATATATTATGTGCAGATGCAATAAAATTAATATAAAAGCACTCAGGTGGTTTTTGAACTGTAATTTTATGATAATACAGCCAAAATGAATGTGAATATTGGCAAATGATCATAATCTGGGCAAGACAAAAATAATAATAATAATAATATATATATATATATATATATATATATATATATATATATATATATATATATATATATATATATATATATATATATATAATATTATTAAATTACTTGATGCAAAGAAAGCAGAATTCCAAATTCAAGAGGTAAGGTGGAAAATCTGTACGTTCGGTTGAATCATTACCAGCAGAAATCTAATTGAATTTTCCTAAAGCTAAAATAACGACATAATATAAGAACTCAAATGTGGGAAAATGAAATGTAAAAGCACTTAGTTCACTGTTAATTATTTTCTAAAGAACCAAACAAAAGAAAGGAAACCGATGTTCAGTTTGGAGGAGGGGATGGGAAGTTGGCTGTCATAGAAAGAAAGAAAATTCAATGCAGTGCGCTGCAATAAAAGAATATGACTGCAATAAAACTTTATAGGGTATAAATTTCTGAAGGTTAAGAACTAAATGGCTGTAAAGCAAACACGGCAGAAGCAAAACTTTCAAGACCCTTTAAATTATTGTTTCTAAATGGAAACTGTAAGGCACGCTACACGGAAGTGTTTTTTGATCACTTTCAATATCATCATTTATTTTAAATAGAATTTAAGAATCTAAGGCTGGGGTTTGCTATTCGACTCTGATCTCCCGCACAGCTTAGTAAACCATGGTGTTTTGAATCGATATCCTTTGTTCTCTGTCTTGGCAATTCCAATAAGCCAGATACCCGGCAATAAACGAAACAAAAAAGATTCTGGCGAGACGTCTGCAATTGCGGATAATTTGTTTACAACCATAGAATCGGGCTTCGTCTTCTATTCGAATGTACAATGAACAATTGTTTGTCCTGGTATTTTCAACATTGTGCTTTTCCCAATTTCCTTTCTTTCTTTTACATTTTAAATGTGACTCCTTGTATACTACGGCAAGGTATTTTTTAAAACAAAATAAATGGAAGAATTATTAAAAGAAGAACATTTGTCTGTTTTTTATCACGAAAATGAAATCCCCCTAAAAAAGACTACCTAATATTTATATCTCTGACCCACAAGTATAAGAAACACACATTCTATTCCCAAACAAACCAAATAAATGCTTAAATATATTTATTAGTAAGTCTGTTATCTACAAGACAATTCTACATACCTCATACAATTAACATTCTCAGCAAAATCGAATGTAAAAATCTTTCTGTGCAAGTGGCTAAAAAAATGAATAAAAACTATGTAACGAAACTTAATTTCATTTGTACATTTTTATTTAAACTGGAGCAAATTAATTAAAAACAACATCGCTTCGGTTTACTTCAAGATATTGGTTAAAATGACTAGTTGGAAGGGAGGATTTCAAAAAGTGAATTAATACGTTAATTTAATTTAAATATTATTTTTGCTTGAGTAATCATATACATAATACATGATAACAATAAACACTTTTTTTTATATATCTTATGGGTATTATTTTATAAACGTTTTATTTTCTAACATATTGTCCGGAGTATTTAATGGAAACCTCAACAATTTTATTTCAAAATATATGTGTTTATTTAATACAAAATCATCAAGTTTATAATTGTGAAATAAATTCACACTTTACATTAATGGCTTACAAATTAAACCTGTATTTGAGAATGCAGGGTGGAAATAAGAACACGTTACTTCCCAAGATTTTCCACTAGATGGCAATATTACCTTACTAATCTTCCCATCTCCCCGTTCCGTTTCATAGCTACAAGTACTGAACAAGTAACCTGACATAACAGTATTATTCAGTTTTATTTAAAATATACATTCATGATTACTGTTAAATCTATTAAACATCCAAATAAAATATACGGTATGTAAGAGTATTATTTAATTTTCTAAAAATAATTCAGCCTTAATGATTTCCTTATCAAATATACAACAAGCTTAAATGTTCTAATACTGTTTATTGAATTTAACGTACGTATTTATTTATTTATTAATAATACTGCTATCTATCTATCTTTCTATCTATCTATCTATCTATGATATGTAATCAAACTTTACATACGCTTTTCATACCACAGAAGCCTGAACAAAGTTGATGAAAACATGTACCTAAGTTTCTGTTTGTTTCATCAAAATAAATAAACAAATGCTACGTTTAAATTTTAAAAGTTGAAAAATATGAGTATAACAGAAACTAAAATAAATATTGAAAAATGAGAGAACGTTAACATTTGTTAACAGTATACTAAAGCCAAACGATTATACATTTTAAGTCACTTTGTAATGTTTCATTAAGTTTCCGCAGAATTTTTCCTGCTTTTAAATTACATAAAGGTAGTTAATTTTAATCAATAACTCTCCACCGATATGTTCAAAATGTTTTCGAGAATTGAAAAGAATACTGTAGAACTCGTGTTTTAAAAACAAGAACATTAGAGAAATATTGGCTCATTATAGTTACACACACAATGACAATCAAAGCAATATTAAAAATCAATATAACTTTAAATCTTGTTACCATAATTCTAAAATACGTTTTTCAAGTGACATTACAATTTATTTAATATTACTGATTTACCAAACAAAAAAATAAATAACTATTTTTAGATTCTCAGACTTTGAAATAACCAGCACAATTACCTTCACGCAGTGACGAGAACATCCTGCACATGACTAAGCTGCTTTTGAGTATCTTTTCACTCCAAACACCTTCTATGAGTAAAGTAATATTTATTTTGATATTTTGGAGATAGCAAAGTATATTGTTTTATGCCGCTTAATAATTGTATTAACTTTTTCAATCATTGTTGACACGTATAGTTAATTTTATTTAGAAATGCCGAAATTTCTATGTCTCGAAAGAAACTATTAAATTGTTCTTCTAAAACAACCGATAGTTAAATTTAATATGATACTTTATGAAACCGGCTTCCCAAGAGAACAGCTCTTTATAGCAGTTTTGCCTTTTCAGCATTATTAGTGTACCAACGAATATTAATAATTGCTCCTCTTCGAAAACTAGAAACAACTGCGCAAATTAAAGGAAATCACAACGCAAAGCTTTCTTTTTCTTTCATTTCGTAGGTTGCGTCATATAAAACCTGTAAACTAAAGACATATTAGAATTTGCCATTAGATACGGGTTTACACACAGTATAATGTACTGTGAAGAAATCCGTGTTTACGTTAAAGTGAGTTTTAAAAAGGATACTAGAATATTACCTCGTCAAAACGCTAATATTTATATGTACATATTAGTTTCATTTCACAAAATATAAAAATAAACATACAGTATATTGTATACACAAAAGCAATAAGTAAATACATGGAAAATTGTACATTAATGAAAGAGTTCCGAATAAAGTCTTTATTTTTATAGCTTCAGTCGCAGACTCTCGTAAAAATTTAACAGCTTGTTTTCCTTTGCATTTCTGTATAAACAACACGCCACCTTGCCGTTTATGGGATTTGTTAAACCATTTACCGCTTTATTTTTCTATTACGGCAGAAACAATATCCACGGGTATACAACTTAAATATACATGAAAAACATATTTATAACAAATCATTAAAACGTTAAATATGACCACCTCGTTTGCTTTATATAAACGTTTACTGGTGGAATACTGCGTTTTCATAAGATGTTCTAAAATGCCAATTACATTTATATGACCTGCTAAAACTGATAGTAATTAAGTCGTGTACTTTTACAATGTGCTAAAGCGACCCTGACATTAGAAATACCAAAACCACCTCGTTAGATTTTCAAAATTAACGACTAAGTGCGCTCCCTTTTTAGTTTGTCTATTAGCAACTCCCTAAAAATCAATCTTTTCGGGCGGCGTATGTATTTGATTTGATGCAAAGCGGCAGATATCTCATTAACTAACCCGGTTGAACATATTAATGCGCATATTCTCCCCTCCTCTTTTGCTGTCCCCCTCCCCCTTTCTGTCTCCCACTCTCTTTCTCTTTCTCTCCTTTCTTCGTTCTCTCACTCTCTCTATATCGCAAACGCGCAGTGCAGTGTCCGTGTGGAAAACCTGAAGCCAATGGGATGGAGATCCGGTAATAGATGCAAATTATCATGAAAAGACTCTGCAAAATATGAAACAACTCATTTGCGGCGGAGTAAATCACAGAAAACTGTTTATGAACTGGCACCCCTTCTTGGAAATGCAATGCGAGAACTCTTGAGTGTTGGTTTTATGGAATTCGACATGATAGAGGCTTAAAAATTTAGATGGGCTGTTAAAAGAAAAGAGGAAAAAAACACTGGAAGCACAGTCTCCTTGTAATATAAAACCTAACAAAAACAACAAAACGTTTCTCCTTTATGAATTAAAATCTGGGTCTTTTCAAAAGAAGGAAAAAAAAATGAGTTCATATTTTGTCAACTCTCTCTTCTCCAAGTATAAGAGTGGTGATGCATTACGTCCCAATTATTACGAATGTGGGTTTGCCCAGGACCTTGGGGCAAGACCCACCGTGGTCTACGGACCCAGCACCGGGAGCACTTTTCAGCATCCGACACAGATTCAGGAATTTTATCACCACGGTGCATCTTCGCTTTCCTCCGCGTCTTATCAACAGAATCCGTGTGCTGTAACCTGCCACGGGGAGCCAGGCAATTTCTATGGATACGATGCCTTACAAAGGCAGACCCTCTTCGGAGCTCAAGACTCGGACTTAGTCCAGTATAGCGACTGCAAGCTCGCTGCCAACAGCATTGGAGAAGAGACGGAAAGCACAGAACAGAGTCCTTCTCCAACCCAGCTGTTCCCATGGATGAGACCCCAAGGTGAGACGAAGCAAAATCACATTGTGCGGAGATGTTTAGGGCAGTGTTGAGGTCTGAAATAAGCTGAAAGCTATCCTTGCGCAGAATACAGTCACAATAGCCCATTTACAGCTTTATGGGGTTCAAACTTGTGAATTACTTTATAGTTTTATGATCCTCTGCCGAAGCAGGCTGTCCCTAAAAGCTATTTGTAAGCCCGGCTCATTGGGCATCATGTGGTAATGGGTTTAGTGCACCTTACTCGTGTATTGTTTATGTTGATGTTTTTATTAGTTGAGTGCACAAAATTTGATATTAACAGTTTTTTTTTTATAGATTTTTAAACGTGTTCTGAAATGTTCAGAGATGAAATTACATTGCGTTATTATTCACTTAGTAATATATCTTATTGTGTTTTTATTTAAACTCACGTGCTTACTGGCAACACATACCGTGTTACCATTCAATCCAGTTTGCGCCTAACACAAATGTTTGGCAGTGAAATAATTGGAGCCTATGATAAAAAAATAACATATGTGTTTATTTTCCCAGCAGCTGCCGGACGAAGGAGAGGAAGGCAGACCTACAGTCGCTATCAAACGCTTGAACTAGAGAAAGAATTTTTGTTTAACCCATACCTGACGCGCAAGCGGCGAATTGAGGTATCGCATGCATTGGGACTGACTGAAAGGCAAGTCAAAATCTGGTTTCAAAACAGGAGAATGAAATGGAAAAAGGAGAATAACAAGGATAAATTTCCCAGTAGCAAATCCGAACAAGAGGAGATCGAAAAACAAAAACAAGATAAGGCTCAACAGGATACTAAGGCAGAAGAAGAAGATGGGGAGAAATCTAAACAATAGAAGTTATACTATATATATTGCGAAAAAAAAATCATTGATAGTTGCTTCCTACTGCAATTCTGGCAAATCTGATACACGCAGAACTTAAAAACTTAAATAAAGGAGAATGTCCACTGAATCCGTATGTTGAAAGAAATGCAAGGACATCGCATTTAATGATTGGTGTGTGAAGAAACAAAGAACTGAATTATAACAAGCGAGAAACTAGCAACATTTCTACTTTTTACCAGCTGTTTGAAAAATATGTTGTAGTGAATCAAGATAGCTTACTTTTTGGTGGAACAATAAATGTGAAACTTTTTATTAGAATGGTTTCTTAATAATTGCATTTGGCAGCTGTATAGGTTGTGTTAAGTTAAAATTGTGCACTTTTTTTTTTACTTATGTTATTATTATATTAACCTAGAATCATTGGTTTCCCAGCAACATGAAACTGCCTATTTATGCTGTAGATTTTTTTCGTCATTCCTAGTTGATGCAATTCAAGATATTTTTTATTGTTTTCCCTTAAGGAGTAAGCATGCGCACAGTTAAAAAAAATGTAACGTGACCCTCTGTTTACTGTGAAAAGAATGTATACTGTACTCGTGAATTACTTTATGGGGACTCCGTGATATACTCTGTTGTTTTGCGCTACTTTGTTCTATTGTCTAAACCTGGAAGCAGCGGAAGAAAGGGGCACAATAAAGTTTACAAGCGAGAATCCGTGACATCATTGCTGCGCTCTGGTTCATTTCCTACTTGAGGCTACTTTGATATAAGGGGCGATAAAAGTAATTTGTATCAGTACACGGATATTCTTACCAATGCATTTTAAATGAAATGCTCATTAAATCGTGGTCTAAAGCTCATCCTCAACAGAAACCGTCAAATAAATAAATAAACTTTTCTGAAACCTTATGTGCATTTATTCTGTGTTTTGTGTATAAAGCAATGTGTATGAATTGTGAAGTCCCAGGAATATTTACTTTTTTCTGTAACCGATTTTTTATGAATTCTTTGGAATTATGAATGAAAAAATGCCCTTGTGTGAAGAAAGCTACAGAGAACCTCAGTCGTCATCAATGAACTTAAATCTTCAGTACAATCAAATGTTCTAAAGGTGGGAGTTTGCGTGCGTGTATATGTGTGTACAGAGGCAAATCCAGTCAAAACTTCATACCAAGGTTTTTCCATTGCAGTTTAAAATAATACAGGAATGTAAGTATTTACACGTTTCCTCTATTTATTTTATTTGACAAAACGTGATGTTTGAATATGCAGCAAACAACATTGATCTTTGCCTCCTATTGATTTTAAGCATAGTGTCTAGTTCTTTTGGAAAGTTTCTTATATTGATCAGTACTTCTTTAAATAACTATTCAAAAAGGAAAAACTTGAACTCTTACGTCATTTTCATATAACGTTTGAGCCTATAGAATAAGAAAATATACATTGTATTGTACAGATGACAAATATAATAATTTCAATTGTCTTTAAGCAAAACCAAACTGTAAAGGCTAGATTCAGTGTTAGACATTAAATAAAGAAGGGGATGTCTCACACACTCACTCACGCACGCACACACACACACACACACACACACGCACACACACCGGGGCGTGCGCTCGCTATAAAAGTCTAATTGACTGACAGATGCGTACTTACCAAATTCGAAAGGTGTATGAGAAAATCGTTTTTCTTTTTATGATTGACGTTAAACGTTGCTGTGGTAAAAGAAGCTAATTTCACAATAATTAGTTATGTGGTATGTTTTACAGATATATTTTACCGATAATTCAGGCTTATACTAATTATACTTGAGAATGGCAACTGAATTCTTCAGTTTAACTTGTTTTCCGTTTTCCTATCATAAGGACACATTTTACAATTAGATGGCGCAAATTATTAGACATATTTTATACATTTAAACTGTATTACAAATTTTCCACATTACTGGAGCTGCAGGGATCCCGAATTCTATTGGATCAGAGGGAAGCACGTGTCTTGTCACGTGTCTCCACAAGAAAAAGGGGTGCTTTTTGGTGTAAATCTGGACTCTAATTCCGTAATATATCACGGTACATCGTAAAACCGACACTAAAACGTCCAGACCTACAAATCACTCGGTCAAATTATGAGTTCATTGTATTATGCGAATGCTTTATTTTCGAAATATCAAACCGCAAATTCGGTATTCCCAACCGGGGTTTTTCCAGAGCAAACTTCTTGCGCTTTTGCATCCAGTTCCCAAAGAGCCGCCGGCTATGGCTCAGGTTCCAGTGCCGCTTCTTTTTCCTCCTCTGTGCCAGGGCTATACAACAGCAGCGCTAGTATGCATCCCCAAAACCCGAATATGTACTCCGCTAGTTATGGCCTGAACACTGGCTCTTTCAACATGCACTGCTCAGCTTTTGACCAGAATCTCTCCATGATGTGCTCTGCTGACACGAACAAGCAAAGCTGCAACAAGCTGGAGCAGAAAGACTCAGACCAGAGCCGTGAAGCCAACTTCCGGATCTATCCGTGGATGAGAAGCACAGGTATGGTTAAAAAGAAGCTTTGTGTTATGCTCATAGAAGTAGATAAATAATAGGAGTCCAGCAAAAGAAACGGGAGTCAGAAAGGAAGAGGATCAGTGAAGGACTGAGGAAAAAACAACGCCTTAAAAATCCAGCAATGTTTTACAGCACAGACTAGGGCTGTACGAACACTAATTTAATGACGTTTTGCTATCGTGACCTTTTTATTGCTGCGTGGAACCCATCAAGCTATAGTTTAGCTTGTGAATATTCATGAGTCTTCATTATCTGGAAGGTATATTACATCTCTATCCACCTTGTTTAGTGCATTTTCAGAGGTATTATCTAAATGAAGCCTTTGCAAGTGGCAAGTGCTTTCTTTTATCTTTTGCTTAAGTCTGCTTTCGGCAGGTTGGTTATAAATTTGTTTCACGATTGTTTTGTTTTTCCCTTTGGTTTGAAAAGCTGCAGTAGGTAAAACAGATTTCACTTATTCTGACAAAAGGTTATACAAATGCATATTTTACATGTGAGTAAATTAAAAAATGGGGTATTGTTAATGATTGTGTTATGCAAGAGACTGGCTTAGTTATTGAAGTAAACATGTAACTTTTCCTTAACTTTCAGCATTGTTGCTATCGTTATGATATACTGTCATAATTCAACGCTGGTTTATAAACGTTGATTTATATACTTTCCCAAAAAAATCACGTTTTCGAAAAATGTGAAAAATACGCATCTAAATACATTTTAATATACCTTTATGTCTCCTTCAAAACCCCAAAACGCTATCAGGCCGCTCATTTGACACAGGTGTGCTTTAGATTGATTGTATGACACGGGGCTCCCTTTTAAACGCTCTTTGCTCTCTTTTGTAATTCCTGTTTTGATCAGGGTGACAAAATTGTTTGAAAGCTAGATAATAAGCACATGCTTTAAGTAGCATACTAATATACTTCTAAATTGTAATTGTCATAATTATTGTTGAATTAAAATTACAGCCGAGGCCTACCTTGAGCTAAAGGCACTCGTTTTCTTACGTCCGCCGTTTTTCCATTCTTCTGACAGGAAGTAAGTTGACGGAGTGTAAAACGTGTGTCATTTCATTACGTATTGCCAAATACATTTAAAAGACTGACAATGGAATTTCAAGAACAGTTAAAAAAAAGCTTACATACAACACGATACTCCTGTCTTAATTTGCAGCTAACATTTAAAGATCAATTTAACTCATCTACCTGAGTAAATCTAGGCACTCCTGAAGACTAGATTAAGCAGCCTTAATTCAGCCAAATTTAAGGCCACTTCTCACAGCGGGTTTTACAGCTTGCATTTCACAGTGAAACAGATTTTATTGCCTCGCAGCTGTCTCATATACACTTACTTTTAATTCAATGGGAAAAACACATACCTTCGAAAAGATATTCAGCTACGGAATCTTTTTATTCATACTTCATGTTCTCATATATGTGCGCTAACTATCTATCTATCTATCTATCTATCTATCTATCTATCTATCTATCTATCTATCTATCTATCTATCTATCTATCTATCTATCTATCACCATTTATTTGATTCACAGTCATGTCATTCTTATTTTTAATAGTGACAGTACTAGTATGATTATTATTATTATTATTATTATTATTATTATTACTATTATTATTATTGAAAAGACGTATTTTCACGTTAGGATTATTTTTGACGTCACGCTGATCAATAAGCAGATGTAAAACAACCATGAGTCTGCATAAATAAAGAAGAAAATTACACGAACTCCGAATATTGTGCGATTTGTTTTCAAATAACATTAATGAGTACTGTGTCTAGAGTATTAGACACATATTTTTAAAGTTCAACTAGAACATGGAATATTTGTATAAAAATAATGTTTATTCCTGTAGAATCAACTCTTATAAATACGGGTAGTTTTTACATAAAATACTTTGTTCATGTACAGTATGTTCAAGTATAGGTCAACAGTTCAGTTTACAGTACAGAAATATTATTTATTTGCTATTTCTTAAGATTATAACAAAGGCAAATGTCAAATAACTGCATATTTTTGAACGTGTCAATAAAATGCTAAACTTTCCCTCTTTTGTATTTTTATTATAATATTTTAATATTAGTATGAATCGGTTTTTGGTTATTCATATAATTCACTATGCTTTTATGTTTCTCCCCATCATAATAATAATTGGGAACTACTGCATTTAGTTTGTGTCATTTTCCATTTAAAAAATGTTGGTGCCGAGGTATATACAATTCATAGACTGCGCCAAATAATTTTAAAATATGAGATGAGAATATGTCCAAAGTGACATAGTTAAAGCATTTATTATTATTATTATTATTGTTATATCCGTAAAAATAAAATATCTTTTTAATAATGATTAAAACGTACTATTACAAAGTTTTTCATTTGTAATAATATTGCATATTTTTCATTTAGGAGCTGACAGAAAGAGAGGTCGTCAGACCTACACAAGGTACCAAACACTGGAGCTGGAAAAGGAGTTTCACTTCAATCGCTACCTGACAAGACGGAGACGCATCGAGATCGCCCATGCTCTGTGTCTGACTGAGAGGCAGATTAAAATATGGTTTCAAAACAGACGTATGAAATGGAAAAAGGAAAATAAGGCGGCGGGTCAGAGTCCACCAAACGATGAAAAAATAAGTGGAGAATTGGAAGAAGAGGAAGAGTGATTTAAGTTATAAGGATAATATATAAATAAATAATAGATTAATTAAAAAAATAGGTGTAAATGTCGGCACCAATAATTAAAAGGCAACATTCTCAGTTTTTAACAAAAACAAATACACTACCTATTGAACTTTGTTGTTTTGTACGCAAATTATTATAACGTCTTACTATTGTAGGTTGGATTGATTATTTAAAGTAGATAACGTGTTATTTCGTTGCTTATTTTTGCTAAACTCAAACATTACGGCTATTGATAAGAAAACAGTGAGCTTTTACTGTGCAAGTATTGTGTACGTATAACTTTAATAACAGAAGGAAATTTACGTTTACTATTTTAGCACTATTTCTGTGTATGTGCACACGTATACCTTATACGCAGAATATGTATATAGATGATATATGCTACTCTCTCTTCTATATGTATATATATATATATATAATAAATTGCGCGTTTGTATATTTCTTTATATCATGAATGTTCCAATTACCCTTAAACTTTGTACAATAATTGTGTTTACATTGTTCAAAGTGTACAGTGAATCACAAGGTGTAGAAATTGTTTCATAATGATTGTGTTGTCAGTTAAAACATCTGGAAAAAAGGCTTTTTTGTTTTCAGTTTTTATTCTTTTGCATAGTGATACAGTTATAACCAATAAATATACTTTATAACGAATTAATCTTTGCAAATGTTTACTTCGGGACGGAATATACAGAAATAGCAACAATTAGGGTAATACAAATTTTAAAAAGATCAATTCAGTTAAATTACACTACCAAGAATTATCGTTTATCTCGGAAATAAGCAAAAACATTATCAGCTAAAATAATTGCACTAAATTCTAATTTTGTAAAGGTGTTAAGAAAGAAAAAATAAATCGTAGATGGCGACAAAAACTATTCAGAATTTATTTCTAGAAATTTAACCTGTTATCGTCTCTACACGGATTACTATCGAGTAACAAGGTTGTATCATATTAATAATAATAATTATATATATATATACGTTAAGAATCAATACACCTAAAATGATTGCATTTCTCAAAAGGCTTAAAGTCGGATATTTACTAGTGCTATTATCGTGCGTTATTCTTTTAATTTTCACATATTCCTTTCCATTTGAGATTTGATTTGAGCATGATCTAAAAACGAAATAAAAGTGTTGTAATACATTTTTTAATTTGGTATTTGCAAGAAATGAACTTATTCCTGTTTTAATTTTACCCATCTTATTTTATTCCGCTTTTAGGCATTTGCTTTGTTTATCTTAAAACACTGTTACAGAAAACAACTGTTTTTGATAATTTCGTTATTTTGAAGAATGCAATGAATTGTAGTCATAAAAATGAACTTTTTTCTGTATTTATGTTTGTCTTTAGCACTTACTGCAGTTGAATTGTTTTATTGACGGTTGTAATTCGTTTACAGCACCAATAAAAAGAAGTGGAACTTCCGAATAAGGACTTCATTAAGATAGCCTTCTGGTCCTCTTTTATTTCTTTTTTCTTTTTTTTTGACCCAGTGTATTTTTTAGCTGTTTATTTATTTCTGATTCATATTAATGTTCAACGTATTAGACTTGTTAAAAAATCTTATTAAATCTTAAATAAAGACTTTGTTCTTTATCGAGGACAATAAGGATCTATCTATCTATCTATCTATCTATCTATCTATCTATCTATCTATCTATCTATCTATCTATCTATCTATCATTAAGATGTTTTGAATTCAAAACATAATGTTCTGCATTAACAAATAAAAATTATATTAGTTAAACAAACCCAAAACTTTTTTTTGGTCTACGTGTCATTTAACTTATATTTTTTCTCAATCTATATTGAGTGTAGAATGCTCTTCAACTATAATCATGTTTCGATTATATCTAACATTACGTATGTATTTGAATTTCGTTTTTATGTCCTTACAGCGTCTTTTCTCCCCGAGATAAACCTTTAGCCTTCACTGCAAAAGTCTGTAAAAAGTGAAAATGATAATATCTGTTTTTAGTAGAAAACTTCACTGAATTTCACATTTTGATAATTTGCAAAATCTAGATCGTAATATACAGACCTTTACAGTCTTTGTGTCACATTTTCAGTAGAACACATGCGTTTTTTAATTATGGCCTCTAAATATACTTCACAATATAAAAATTACATAAACAGGCTACGTTTGCGGCTACATCAAATTAATTCAAACATGTTAAACGTGTCGTGTTTAATTTATATAACGTTCAAAACCCGTATGGAAGGGTAATTATCAGAACTGAAAACTATACATGTTTTTTCATGCTGTCATATTTTCAATTAAAGTTACTGAA